>NW_027204226.1:1352500-1573053 GCF_024711535.1 Dipodomys merriami
GCTTAGTTGGTAAAGTACTAGCTAAAGAGCAACAACATCAAACACCAAGTACAAGTCTCAGTCTCAAACTTTAAATGAAATCTGAAATGATTTTTTCCTTAAATGAAAATTGACCATAGGAAACCCCTGATACCTAAATGTATGGTCAAAGAAGAAAACTGGAAAATGTTCAGGAAGACAGAATTTTAAATCTCAGTGATTACCATATGGACAGTAGATCAGACCATGTGTAACTTCATACTACATGCAGTGGGCTACGTTAAGGACTTAAAAATTGTAAACATTTACACGCCTCAAAAAAAGAAAAAACAAACACAACTTACCAGGACACTGGGGATTCACATATGTAATTCTAGCTCAGTGCTCTGCTACTTGAGCCACAAACTCCATTTTCAGCATTTTTGGTGTTTAGTTGGAGATAGGAATCTCACAGGTTTTCCTCCCCTGGCTGGCTTTGAAACAAAATCCTCAGCTCTTTGCCTACTGAGTAGATAGGATTACAAGCTTGAACTGATACTCTTATTTTTCTATTCTATTCTTCTTTTGCTTTTCTATTTAAGAATCATTTCGTTAAGTGGCAAAAAAATCCTGCTTTTGAACACAGCAGAGAAAATCAATGAAAATAGAAGCTGTGTCTGAATAGATCAATAAATGGATATATATTTTAAAAGACGTATCAAAATACAAAATAACAAAACAGAGAAGAAACCAGTTGCCAATAACCAAAACAAATGAGTACTTTATCAGAAATCCTACCGTTATAAAATTTAAAAGTACAGTAATAAACAACTTCAGATGATTTATTCAAAGATGAAACCTATCAAACCTACTTAAGGAAGAACGAAAAAAATGGAATCTACACAAATTTTCTCAATTTACATTTAAATGCATTGCAATCTATAAAACTCTAGGTACTGATGAATTTATTATTGACTTTTCCTAAAACTTTGAAGAGATCATTTTGATTCTACAAAAATATTTCCTTAGAAAGTGAGGAAATACTATTTGCGCTCTTAAAAGTTTCTCATAAAAAATATCTGGCTGAATTTTGTCTGGAATTATACTCTATGTACTGAGCAGTTAAGGAGAATTGTTTCAGGACATTGAGTCTTCTAATCATTAAGTACTTGATCGTTCATTTACTTAGTCCTTATTTTTTTGTATAACATTTGAAACGTTTTATAAAATCCATTCAAGATAAACTTCTGAATTGGAAAACCTTTTGGAGGGAAATTACTCAAAGCAGAATGATATATTTTAGGCATTTCAGTATTTAGAGCTGTGAGTATGAACTCCATGAACAGTATAACTTGTCTTTAAGGAAGTTTTTAATACATAGAGCATAACTAAGAAAAATTGTAGGTGATAGAGTAACTAAGGGAGGCCAGGACGTGGCCAACTGCCTCCATAGGAAGACAAAAGCTTGGGATGTACCCTGAGGGACAACTCTCCTGTCCTGTTCTGTCCTGTCGAGCTACTTGTCATGTATTGGGTACCTGCACAGGGAGGGCTGGAACTGCTCTCACAGCACCATGAACGTGGTTAGCTTGCTGCCATCCAAGGCCAGCAGCAGAAATCAGATGAAGTGGAGCAGGGATTGGATGGAGGGCGGCCCGTGCTTGATGGATGTTGCTTCTGTGCATACATTATGAAGACCACAGACCTAGTTTTGTTTTCCAATAGAGAAACTGCAGCACTGCCTGAGCCACAAGTATGTCCACTTGCCATGGAAGCTGTGGGCCGTGGAGTCCTCCACCAGCATGTTGGCGCAGCCCTCACCGTCTGTGGAGTGTAGAAAGTAGTATCAAGATTCCCAGTAGTTCGGCTCTTTCCACAGGGTCAGGGCCCAAAATGGAAGGAGCTAAGGATGGCCCCATTTCCAGGAACCCCAACTGGAACACTTCAGGGCTCTGGAGAAGGGGTCCATCAACTGAACACCCTAGCCAGACACTCCATCCATTTCTGCCATCTACATCCATTTCAGGGACTCCACACCAGCATGGACAGCTCTGCTGTGCTGTTTTGCTGGCCATGAAGGAAGAACAGCAGTATGCTCCTGAGCACATGAGCTCTTGGGCCTCAGAGGGCTTGCTCTGGGACATGTACCTGAAGAAGATGGTCCAGTACATTTGGTGTGCCCCATACTGGCCGCCATTCTCCATGCAGCTTAACTTGCATGTGATTGTGGGCTTCATTGTGAGAGCCTTCCTGCTCCACCATCGCTGCTGGCAATGTGGCCCAAGTAGTATAATCTTTAGAAAGACTAGGACAAAGCCTGAGAATATTAATGCAAGAAATTGGGGTACATCAAAAAGAGGGTGGGGAAAGTGTAGACAAATGAAGGGAGGAAGGGTCAGAATGTAGTCAAGCTCATTGGGAGAAAGTGAGGGAACAGAAGATGTTGTATGAAAGGAAATGTTCTCATCTGACTTATGTAAATGAAATCCCTCTACACAACCTCTTTAAAATAACTATAATCAGCTGGGCACAGGCCACTCAGGCCTGTAATCTTAGCTACACAGGAAGCTGAGATCTGAGGGTCTCAGTTCAAAGCCAGCCCGGGCAGGAAACTCCATGTCACCCTTATCTCCAATAAACCACTAAAAAACAGGAAGTGGCGCTCTGGCTCAAGTGGTAGAGTGCTCATCTTGAGTGCAACAGCTGAGGGATAATGCCCAATCCCAGAGTTCAAACCCCATGCCTGACAATAAATAAATAAATAAATAAATAAATAAATAAATAAATAAATAAATAAATAAATAAATAAATAAATAAAATTAAATTTGCTAAAAAGGAATTCATTGCCTATACTGCAAAACTAAGAAATATAAGGGAATGGTGGGTCAGAGGGGGGTGTGATTATTGTAGGTGTGGCACAAATCAATATGCACTGTATTCATAAACTGCTTTTGTTATATGGCAACTCCTTTGCACAACTACTGAAAGATAATTGACAAATAAAAATAATAATTGAATAGATGTAAAATAAGATACAAGAGAAAGAAATGGTTGATAGATACTTCTGATATAGAACAGGGCTTCCTATTACATTGGGACCCTATAGAAGAACTCTACTGTTTTTGTAATATTTCAGAATAAGATGAGATTCATAAAGCATAGTTCATTATGATTTTTCAAAAATAATTTAAGTAGTTGTTAATAACCCAACAATACTAAATTCCTATATTATCTACATGAACAAATGTAATTTATTATCATGGTTTGAAAGAAAAATCTATGGAAACACTTTTATTTTTGGTAGGACATGAAGCTTGACCTCTGGGCCTGGGCACTACCCCTCAGCTCTTCAGCTCAAGGCAAGCACCTTACCACTTGAGCCACATAGCCATTTCTGGTTTTCTGGTGGTTAATTAGAAATAAGAGTCTCATGCACTTGCCTGCCCAGGCTGGCTTTGAAGCGCAATCTTCTGATCTCAGCACCTTGACTAGCTAGGATTACAGGTGAGGGCCACCGATGCCTGGCTAAAATTCTTAATTCCAATTAATAAGCAGAAACCCAGAACTTGAGGCTTTGCTTAAAAGGGGGAGTGCAGGTAGAAAGTGTAAAGCAAATACTAGCAGAGAGGCAAGCAGAGAAAGAGAGAGAAAGAGAGAAAAAGCGAGAGTAAGAGAGAGGGAGGGAGAGAGAGAGAAAAATGTAAAAACAAGAAGCAACCATGGGAGGAGACAGGCAAAAGAGTGTAATGAAAGTGAATATTATGAAAATAAGTAGTATGAAAATAGGAAAATATAATGGAGTCCATTATTTTGTACAATAATAAGACAATATATCTAAAAGAAATTATTTAGACAGTGATGAGAACATATTAGCTGGTGGGGAAGATATTATTTACATTCACTTAGGCCCCAAACACAATCTCTGAAGATGCTCCTATTCTATCCGGGCCAATGAAGTGGCCACTGCCAGTTTTTGCAGCAAAAAAAGAAAAATGTCATTCTGAGAACCAATGAGAGATAATGGCCAGACACAAGTGCCAGGCCCTGGGTTTTGTTCTCCGATTTGAAAAAAAAAAAACTAATCTTATTTAGTTTATGACTTACTTCACAGAAGAAATAAATGTATTCACTCATTCATGGATGCACATATTGATACATTTTCGGTCTCATTTGAGAAAATTTACTATGAAAAAGCATAACAGAAGTCACATACTGATGGTTCATGCTTGTAATCCAAGCCACTCAGGAGGCTGAGATTTGAGGATCATGGTTTGCAGCCAGTTGGTGCAAAATCGTCTATACGTCTCTTATCCCAACCAGTAAAAGACCAACCAGCAAAAAAACTATAGCAGTGTCTCAAGCAGTAGAATGTTAGCCAAGAGCTATAAAGCTACAGGGCAGCACCCAGTCACTGAGTTCATGTCCCAGCAGAACTGGCAGAAAAAAAATGAACTCGAATTCAAAACAGCTTTATTAGGTTCAAATTAGTTCATAATCATTGAGAATAATTTGCTATTTGGGGCCAAACAAAACAATTATTTTTCTACTAATGACACAGAATAAAACACTCCTTAATTAGTTCTAAATCATGTAGGATTTCACTATGTGGAACTGTACCTTTTCTAATGATAGCAGAAAACTGTATGTATTATATCCCAGGACTGTAAAACATATAAAATTAGATTTGTGCTCCATGGACAAAGTTTCATGATTCATAAAAGAGTATCTTCACAGTACTTAAAGTTTTTATATACTCTACACTGATCCTTTTTCCATACTGTATTATTATTGAGCACAACATAATTGTTAGTAAGCCTTGTCTTTACATTGGAAAATTCCCAATGCTGAACTTTCTAAACTTTCCTTTCTTTTATAAAGCAAATAAAACTATGATGGTATGTGAATATCATCAGTAGAAAAGTAAGTGAATGCCACCTCTACAATGCTCTGGACCTGCTTGATCATCTCACCCAGCTGCAGTTCTGTGTTCTTTCAGGCATCCTTTCAGGCTGATTGATCTTCTCCTTAGTGCCCAGGTTAGGGTGCCCAGTAACTTCCCTCCAGTCTCCAAGGTTAGCTCGTGGTTGTTTCTTCATTGCAGAAAATAGATTTCTGTATTCTACAAAAAAATAAATGTGATTGGGTCAAGCCTCTACTGTCATAAAGATTTTATTGTACATTAGTCCATATTTCCTCAGATAATTCCTTAAATATTCAATTAATGGGAGGAAGGGGCTTGGAGGGAGGGAGGGAAAAGAAGGCACTATACAAAAGGAAATGTATTCATTATCTGACTCATGTAATTTAATCCCTCTGTACATTCTCTTTATAATACCAATGTAGACATGGCCAACATATTCACCTAACAAAACTAATATGTTACACATATTGAGAAGACAGTATACTCCCAAATAAAGTGTACTTAAATCATTTGCAAAGCCACTCTGGCCCCTTTGCCTCTGCCACTCCTGGTCCTTTTGTCCAAGATGGGGTGCCAAAGGCACTGCCTCCTGGGCTCCAAGACCGCTGCTGTGAGGGTCTGTGGGCCACAGGTCAGCATCTCCAACACCAAATTTGCAAAATGGGGCTGGTCAGCGCAGCTAGTTATGGTCCACAATTCTGCTGCAGTGTGAAAAGGAGGAGGGCTGTACATGAGGCCTCTGGTTCCAAGCACCCTGCTAAGGCTAGAGTCCTTGGAAAGCCATACAGCAGCAGGGGGCAGCCACCAGGCTGTGAACCTCCAAGCTGGCAGTGGAGACCAGACAGCAAGGCCTCAGGGACCTGGGCACCTTGGCTCATCGCACCACGCCTTGCCCAGTGCCTCGACCTTGCAGCTACTGCCTGAGGTCTGGTCTTTGGGCCCTGCCCAGCAGCTGGGAGTACCAGATGCTACTCAGCAGCCTGAGTCCCCTGCTGCCAGCTGAGCACCCAAGGACTGGATTCTCCACCAGGTCAAGCGCCTCAGGGAGACAGTCAGTGGCTGTACACATGCCGACCTCATCTGGATGGCCTGTGTGACTTTCTGGCTGCCTGCAGGATGAGCAACCCTGGCAGAAAATCCCGGACTGCCAGCGGCTGCCCTAAGCCCCTTCGCTCAAGGTGGAGCCCATGCACCTGCGCTTCAGGGACAATGGAGACGATGGCAGGCAAGGAGATGCAGCAGCAGCACCACTGCTACCTCCATGCAGCCGACAGAGCCCCCAGGGCTGCCCGTGACATCAACCCCCTGGGCTGTCTGCTCCTGAACTGAGGCTGCCCATACAAGCAGTGCTCACTTTCCTCTATGTATGCCCTGCCCCTGCCCAATCCCCAGGTGTCACTGCCTCCTCTGCCACCTTTGCCCTGGACACTCAGCTGCCATAAGGGCCCCTCATAGAGTTCATAGTGGTTGAGGGCGCTTTTGCAGGACAGCCCCCAGGAAAGAGTGATAGGAGACTTGAGTCTGTGGGAAAAGGTATTCCGCACATATTTTGATAGAATATGAAATCAGATGAAAACAAAAATTATCAAATTTTAAAAAAGAAATTAACCAGGCATCAATGGCTCACAGCTTTTATCCAAGCTCCTCAGAAGACTGAGAGCTGAGGATCAAGAGTGGAAGCCAGCTTGGGTAGGAAAGTCCCTGAGATTCTTATCTCCAATTATCTACAAACAACAGCAGCAGCAGCAGCAGCAGCAGCAGCAGCAGCAAAACCCCACAAGTAAAGCTGTGGCTCAAAATGATAAAGTGTTAGCCCTGGGCATGAAGCTCCAGGACAATGCCCAGGCCCAGAATTCAAGCTTGATGATCCCCCTTCCCCAACAACAACTACAACAACAATAACAAAAATAAAAATTAAAAAAAATATTCCAGTGACATCCTCTAGACGAACTATATGTTAAACATCTTGCATAGTATCCACATGCTCACTAGGAGTGTGCTGTAATATTCTAGGACAGGGTCAACAAACATGTTTTGTAAAGAGTGGGCCATATGGTCTTCAATAATAACTACTCAAATTTGCCTTGCATCATGAGAACATACAAAAGTTGGATGAGGCTATGTTCAAATACAACTTTATTTATAAAACTGGGAGGGTCTCACGTTTGATTACAATATTCGGATTCTTGATTTTAGGTTACAAACACCAGTCCATAGCCAAGATCCAGAATATTCCAGTAGTTTGTTTCATTTATTTATATTAATTACAGAAGATGTAATAATGTAATTTTAAAAAAGAAACACTCAATTGCAATACAATATGTTATATTTGATCACCTGAACTGAAAAACTCATCTACTTACAATAGTCAATTGCTAGATTTTTCAGATTTACTAAAAGTAATTTGTAAAGATCTTAAGGTAAACAAAAATATCTAGGAAACGTTACTCTGACATATTATGAAATATATCCCTAACTCGATTCTACTTTTCAATAACTTAGAGGAAATTGGGGAATCCATCCAAGAGAGCGAAATTCTGAAGAAAGACTGGTCTTCTACACACTGCACTGCAGCTCCTGGATAAGAAACCAGGGATCACCAAATATCCACACTGCTTTTCACACTGTAATTCCCTCTCAACAGACTACCAGCACATAGAAGAATTTTCACCAGAACCTGAGTGCCTCACTTCTTCTGTGTATTTATATGCACTATTCTAAGGCTTGAAGTCAAAACCTTGGTTCTGTCCCAGAGCTTTTCACTGTAGGCTAGCTCTATACCTCTTCCAGCTTTCTTTGGCAGTGAATTGGAGATGAGAGTCTCACAGACTTTCCTGCCCAGGCTGACTTTGAACTGAGATCCTCAGATCTCAGCTTCCAATTAAAGGTATAATTAAAGGCATGAGCTACCAGTGCCCAATAAACTGCCCTACTTTTCTTGATTGTTTTTATTTTGTTTGAGATCAGGACTTGAATTAAATATTTGACACGTTTTCTCACTAGGTATCACTCTGCCACTTGAGCCATATATCCAGCAATCATTATTTTGAATAGCTGGAAATCATCAAATTTTCTTAATATGGTCTGTACAATTACTGTTGTTCTAAAACTCATCCTAATCAAAAAAGTCTTATTTATGGACCCTAGAGATCATCTGAACAAATTCTCATAATATTGCTTGTAATTGCTTATCACTTTAGGAACATGATTTTTTAAATTATTGTTTTACATAGCAGAGTTGTCATTAAACAAAGCAGTTTATGAATACAATATGCCTTGATCAATGCCACCACTTTCAACATTCTCATTAATCCCTCCCCTTCACACACCTTCCCTCACTCTTCTCAATTAATGGTAGGATATTTACTGGAATCCTCTCTACATTTTCCCCTTTTCCTCCTCTTCATTCTCCAACCTTTCCTCCCTTCACCCTACTTTTGACTACCTATGACCCTATGATCCAGCAACTCTACTCCTGGGGATTTACCCAAAAGATTACAAACCAGGATATAATAAAGCTTTCAGCACAACCATGCTTAGTGAATCAGCCCAAATGCCCCTTAAGAGAGAAATTAATCAAGAAAATGATGAATATTGACCATTTGTAACTCTCATATCTCATTTTTCTGACATTGTATAGTCTCTGTACTGCAGTGAGCAACACGTAGAAACTGAGGTAAAAGATTTTCAGTGTTATCTGTTAGCCATGGATTCCTTGATGTGAGTTCTCTGCTCACTCTCGTTGTCTGTTCATGCCTTTGAGTGCTAATAAAAATCACATGCATTTTTCTTCCTTTTCAATTCTTTCAAAGCCTAAAAAACTTTGTCTCTTTTGAGTAACTAATTTTAAAGAGAATATCACCAGCTGCCACCTCTCCGTGGCCTTGAAATTAAATGTTCAAATGGGACAATGGCTTTTTGGTGGGAGAGGGGAATTTTGTATTCAGAGGGTTTTGTATTCAGAAGATCTGTGCTTGCTAGACAGGACTTAGGTAGTACAACAGCTAGCAGTCAACTCCTTTTGACATACTTCTAGACATTTTGTTTATTTGAGGTCTTGAGCTTTTTGCCCAGGGCTGATCCTAGATTGATTGAGACCTGGCTACCTATGCCTGCCACATAAGTAGCTAGGATTACACATGTGAACCATTATGGCCAGCTCATTTTTTTGAGATGGGTGTCTTAGCAGTTTTTTCTCTGGCCTGGCCTCAGACCATGATCCTGTTTTATTTCTGCTTCCCAATCAGGTGGTATTACAGATGTGGGATACTATGCTTAATGCACTTGACACCTTCGTAACTAAAATTTCTTCTAAAATTCCAAGCAGGATGTAAGATTTTTCATACTCATTATATGTAACCATGAAGAATACTAAATAAGACATAATAAAGGGGTTATAATTTAGATTATTTTAGTCACAGTGATAAAAATATCTGAACACTTTTTAAAATTTTTTGGAAAGTAGTATCTTGTAGGACCAAATAATGCATCTAACTGTGTTCTCAAGCATCTTTTATTTAATAGGATTCCATCTACTTGGTGCCATTGGTGGTTCATCACTCCCAGGTGTTCTACAACCTCTATTCTCTCATAGAATTTGCTTTCAATATCATCTGTGAAGGTGTTCAGCTAAAGCAACAACTGGCTATCAAAGCCCACTGATTGCTCTCCATTCGTTGTAGTGCATCTCCATTCAAAAACTCCTAAAACGCATGCCCAAGGAGCACAAACACCTACATCCTGAATGGAAAACTGTCCCATTGAGTGGATTTCCCCCTAGCAGATGCAATGCTCACAACATTAATAACTGTGAGCAGCATTTTTCTACCTTTTCCATGTCCCATAAGGATGCTGCTTGGAGTGGAGATTCTGGCCATTACACATTTGTGAAAAGGAGGACATATGTCAAACAGACTGAAAAGTTTGAGGGTGTACAAAAATAGATGCTACAAGTCATTGGAACAAATATCAGGACCCCTCTCTGGCCAGGAGTTCCTCTGAGAGTCAGTTGGGACAGCTTTGCAAGTTTCTAAACTACCCTGAGAGCTCATGGAAACAATATCCTGGGAAACAGAAATGATGTACTCCAGACAGACTCTTTATGCCCTTAAGGAGTGTCACAAATATACAGAGCTTCTCTGTTCCTTGGAGCACTGTCAAGACCCTAGGGAAGCTTGGATAACTCCAACTTTTATACTAATGTGAAAACTGCACAAGGCCAACCTTCTTTTGTTGTGCTTAGTAATTGTACTCTTTTATCCAGGAAAGATCTGGCATTTCCTATGCAGACATGTGAGGGGAGCATAAACAAGTGTTAGGTGTTTTGTTACTAAAGCTTGCATAGATTTTTTTGGGGGGGTCCGGTCATGGGGCCTGAACTCTGGGCCTGGGGGCTGTCCCTCAGCTGTTCAGCTCAAGGGTAGCACTCTACTACTTGAGCCACAGTGCCACTTCTGGCTTTTATTTTTTGCTTATGTGGTGCTGAGGAATCGAACTCAGGGCCTCATGCATGCAAGGCAAGCGTTCTACCACCGAGCCACCTTCCCAGCCCAAGATAATTTTTTTTTAATGTGTTGATTCTGGGGTTTGAACTCAGGGCCTCAGCATTGAGTTTCATTTTCCCCAAGGCTACTACTAAAATTGGAGCACAAATCTCTTGAAATTTCCTGCCAAACAAACTCCATAACTAAGATAGGTAGAAATGCAAGCATGAGTCACTTAAGTATTATATCATGTACTCAAGTTAGAATGTGACAGGGAATAACAAAAATATCTATTGATACTATTATCTTTGATGATGAAGCCATTCTCCTTCTCCTTTTCCTCAAAGCCTGAGAGGTCATTTAAAGTAATAACATGGCTCCTTTATCTTCAGCATTTCTAAGGGTAAGTACACTGCCCACAAACAACTAGTTTCATATTCAGTTATATACACACAAAATGAAATATCATGGAAAAGCAACACATATATATTTGCAAAAAGCTAAAATGACTTCTTCCTTGTTCTCTTACTCAAAAGATCATTTGCCATGAAATAGATTGTCCTTGAAAAAATCGTGTTAAGTATGTCAGGGTTAGAGAGACAAAGACATATGTCTTCTCTCTGTGGAAGTTAGATCTAAATTATAAACATTCATGAAAAAACATATTCAGGGTCCTAGGCATACATACAAGCTGAATAAATTCTGGTATACTCATGGAAGATTGAAAGAGTGTAACTCCTTTAAACAACTCAGAGTTTAACAAACTGAATACCAGGAGGCTGAAACATGTGTTCCATATGTGGAGAGTGGGAGGAGGTCAAGGGGTAGAAGATGGTGATTGGAGGGAGAGAAGTTGGGTAACCAAACACAGTCCTAATAGTCAATGTATATGCGTGAATATAAAACCAGGTAACTTGAGAACATAGAGATGGGGTTGGGAGATATGTGGGAGAAGGATGAATGCAATGACATTGATCAAGATGCATTGTATTCAAAAAGTGACATGCTGTCAGTAAAAGTCCTTTGTAAAAGCAATTAAATAAGAAAGTCATATAAAAAGTAAGTCACACCCCATGTCTACTGGCTCAATTTGCCTCCTCCAAGTGATCTGTGAAAAAAGCTCAGCTGCTTTCAGATAATTACCTCAAGTTTCTTCAGGAGGAATTTCATTTGCACTGCGGAACTCAGAGAGTGCTCAGGCCACATCTCTGTGATTTCACCTTCCAAGTCATTCATCCAGGTCATCATTTCTGTGACTCTCGATGGAAAGTTCTCCATCGGAAGCCGCAACAACAGAATGATTTCCCCTTAATTTCTGCAGTTGACAAGTCAGGATATCACAAAAGAATTCTCATTTGATAAAAGGTCTTGCTACCATAATTATGCAGGTTACCCACAAACCCAACACAACATTTAACCTTAAAATACATGACCCGCCCTTCCCACACCCAGTAATGATATAAAACTTTTACATAATGTAGCACAGTACCAGATACTATGAGAAAAATGTAAATCTTATTTTGCCCTTAAGAAAGATCTCATTAGAGGTCAGTGAAGTAACTAAGACCTAGATTAAGTGGTGCCACAGAAAAATAATGTCAATAAAAATTGTTGAATTGGAAAAAAATATTTTAGAATATTTGTGGGCTAACAATCAAATGCTGATTCAAATACCACGATCTCCCTGTATCAGTTGAAGCACTGGTGGGCTTTGGAGAAAGCATCCCTAACATCAAACCCAGACCTTCCAACTACACAGGCTACAGCAGAAAGGGAGTCAGGGCAGAATCCTAGCCATAGCCTTCCTTTTCTTAGATTCTCTATAGCACATGCTCAGGCTAATTTGGCACCATGAATATGTGTTCTTGCACACTGTGTACACACCTAAACACAAATCCTCCCACATAATTAGGATCTCATGAGAATTTAGATGGGAGCCCACTTATCTCAAATATGGACATGAGATAATGACCTATGAACTTGGTTAGACACTGACCAGGAAGATGGAGATCTGGAGGTGAAGCTGAAGAATCCCTTGAACAAAACCTCTTTGTAGCAGGTGAAGTGCTATTTGAGGAGGGTGGCACAATCCCCAGATTCAAACCCATAACCAAGTCTATAGATGCCAGGAAGGGACATGGGACAAACACCAAGCCCTAGCCGTCCTTCTCTTAGTCCCACTGTAACACATTATCAGGTAAATCTGGCAACAGGTAAATGAGAACGTGTGTGCGTGTGTGTGCGTGCGTGCATACGCACACACACACACACACACACACACACACACACACACACACACACACAAACTTCACGCATGATTCTGTACACTCTGGAGGATAGAGCACCCCTTACCTCAAAACAGGGGCTTCCTGAGGGTAGCACATCACTACAGTCAGTGTATGAAAAGTTTGGTGAAGGCAGTAGACTCAATGGCTCCAACCCCATTGCCACTCTCAGTTGACACACTGGACGCAAGCAATCCCCACTTATGCCTGAGAAGAAAGCCCAGGTTGTCAAACAGCCCCCACCTTCCTTCTCAAGTGGACTCTTAAGCATACATTCATTCCTATCTGAAGCTACATGTGTACAACTGCGTAACCCTTCATCGTGCCTCAGCAACCACACCAGGGGAAGGGACATCTTAACTCAAAATGGGGCCTCAAGGCACTTGGGCACATGTGTTCCAGCAAGATGGAGATCTGAAGAGGTCTTTGGACACTAGGTCCCTCCAGCAGTTGAGAGACCACTTGGGGGTGGGTGGCAGTGTTAATGGCTCCAGTACTACAACCACCAGTGAATGTGTGAGCCCTGCACTACAGGTTTTAGTAAGGTGGACTCTAATCCCCAGCCTTCCTTCTCTGGTGACTGCCACAGCCTATGTCCAGACCAACCTTGTACCACATGCATGTGCATGTGCGTGTGTATACTTAAGTGTGCATTTCATGGACATCATTTCACCCACGCCTGTTGAGAGAACAGAGGCTTGGAGAACAGGGTTGAGGGACTGAGGGCAGTGGGAGGAGAGTGGGCAAGGTGGCAGGGGAGCTGGGGAGGCTGTGGAAGGTGGGGGTGGGGAAATAGGAAGGACCGGGTAGAAGGGACAGGTCCACTAAACCCACTTAACTCAAAATAGGGTCTTCCCAGGATGGATTCCACAGGGAACCGGAGCTGAGGGATGAGGGAAGATACTCACCTAAATCTTTGTTTTCCAAGAATGATAAGTGCAGTACTGACATTAGACAAAAAAGCCTAAGCCAGGAGGTGAAGTGGGGAAGACTTACTCTAGGCCTTCCTTCTCTGGCAGCTCTCACAGACCTTGTTCAAGAAATTTGGCACCACTTCCAAGCATGCTATGGGAATGCCTTGTGCATGAGCAGATGTCCACACATGCCCGCATGCATGCATCTGTTCCCATGGGAAGATGAGTAGAACTGGGAGAAGGGAGGGGAAGAGGAGCCTGAATGAGGGATGGAGATGAAAGTTGGGATAAGGTGTGGTGCCAAATTGGGAGGTAAGGTTGGGGTCAGAAGTGAGGGTGAGGGTTGGGCTGGAAGGGGACTGAGGAGTGGAGCTAGAAGTAGTAGTAAGTTTGAGGCCCGATGTGGGGTGAGAGGTGGATCTAAGAGTGAGGGTGAGGGATGAAGCCAGAAATGAATGTGAGGAATGGAAGCAGAAGTGTGGATGAGGTGTGGGACCTAAGTTGGATGTGTGAGTGGGACCAGAATTGGTGTTGAGGTTGGGGCTAGAAGTAGGATGAAGGGTGCATCAGAGCATGGTTGTGAGGGGTGAGGTTGGAAGTGTGGGTAGGTTGATAACAGAAGTAGGATGAAGGGTGGATCCGATATGGTGATGGATGAGGTCAGAAATGGGAGGTGAATAGTGGAGTCGTAAGTGGGGTGTGGGTGGATACAATACTGGGAATGAGGGGTGAAGCTGTAAGTGAGGGTTGGGGTTACAGTGGGGTTGAGGAAGTGAGGTGAGTGGTGGATCCAAGAGTGGGGTGAAGGTTGGAGCTGAAAGTAGGGGTAAGGATCTGGCCCAGAAAAGGCGGTGAGGATTTGGTCAGGTAGGGAGACAGGCCCACTTACCTGGAATCAGAGTCATCATGGGATGTGTCCAGCACCTGGGGCCACACAAGAGGAAGGTGGAGATCTGCCTCACTTGAAGCCCTAGAGTCCCTCTAGTACCACATCTCAGAAGCAGGAGGTAGCAGCATCTTCCCCACCTCCAGCCCTACAACTGTCAGCAGATGCCAGGAGACCTAGGAACCTCAAACTACAGTAGCCTCTGACTATGGTGACTGTATTGCCAATGTGCAGGTCAGTTGGGCATCACGTACATGCATTCAGATGTACATGCACACACATTCCCCTCACCTACGCATGTTGGCGTGGCCTTGGGTCCAGAGGGACAGGGTGGGGCAGGATACAAGGTAGGCTGAGGGGGAAGGAACACGGTGGGTGTGGGCCAGGCTGTGAGGAGGGGAAGTCAACTGGAGGATAGTGGAGCCTAGCAAAAGAATATGGTTCCAAGAAGAGGTTTGGGCCCACTCAACTAGAAAGAGAGTTGTGTTGGGATGGCTTCCATAGTGTAAAGAAGGAACAGTGGAGGACTTGGAGGGGACTTGATGGATGGTGGAGCTTACCTAGAATCTGGGTTGTCCAGGAACATTTCCCGGGAGAACCATTCTGGTGAGTGTATTGCCTATGTTCTGGCCAAGCATTCATCTCATATAAGCATGAGCACACATTCCCACATCCATGAATGTTAAGATGACCTGGGAGGAGGACAGAAGGAGCAAACAGAGTGGTCCTGGGGTGAGGGAAGGAATGAGGATAGGAGTAGACAAAGCAATGTTGGATAGGTGTCTTTCCAATGTAGATGAGAGGGGTCAGAAAGAGGGGTTGGGCTCACTTCACTAGAAACAAGGGTGTATGAGGATGGCTGCAGCAGGGGGACAGCGGCAGAGTGATGGGTGGGGAAGAAGAGGATGACAGGTTGTCTCCATGGTGTTGCCTTTCTATGGTGCAACACTGGTTGGGAATGGACATGATTAAAACATTCATCACTTTTTTAAAAAAATTAATCAATAGATTTTTAAGTTTCCAGTTTTAAATTTCCAATTTTCCATGCAGTTAGGAAGTTGAGATGATGCAAAGAAGTCTCAAAACTGTATGTCATTTAGTTTTGGTGTGTCTATGGGGGTGCCAGTCTGAAGTTATTCTTCTCTAGGTAGGACTCTATCATTTGCTATAGTTTTACTTTCAGATCTTTTGATTATGCATAAGAGAAAAGAAATATCTCTCTTTCCTGCCTGGTCTAGTTTCAAACTACAATTCTCAGCTCTCAGGCTCTTGAATAGTCAGTATTACAGGCATTAACCACTGCCGCCCAGCTGTGTTACCTAAATTTAAATCATATGGTATGCTGAGTGTTATCCACTCATTAATTTGTGCAACAGTGCTGCCAAAAATAAATAGTAAAAAAACAAGATATTACTGAGATTTTCCTAAACCAAAAAAAAAAATAATGACACATAATATGCTCAATTTAAGTGATGAATTAAAAATTATGCAGCTGTTGAAAAGCAACATATATTTGGTCATTATGAGAAAAATGATTCAAATAGCCAGAGTAATCAAGATACAGAGAATAAGCAAGGTGCGTGGGGGGGGGGGGGCGTTGGTTGTGGGGTTTGAATTCGGCCTGGGTGCTCTCCCCTAACACTTCTGCTTAAGGCTGGTGCTCTACCACTTGCGTCACAGCGTCACTTCTGATTTTTTAGTGGTTAATTGGAGATAAGAGTTTCACAATCTTTCCTGCTCAGGCTGGCTTTGTACCTCTATCCTCATATCTAAGCCTCCTGAGTAGCTAGAATTACAAGCATTATTTCCCAGTGCTGCCCTGTTGTGGGTTTTTTTTTAATTTATTTTTTTATTGTGAAAATACTGTACAGAGGGGTTATAATTACATGGGCAAGATAATGAGTACATTTCTTATCAAGCATTGCAGCCTCCTCCTTTGTTTCCCCTTCCCAACCCTTCCCACCTTCCTCCTGGCCCCCCCATCCTGCCCGCTCCACTCCCCCGGAACCAAAGTTGTAAAGTTCGTTTTCGACATAACAACTTGTATATCTCATTGTTGCAATGGGTCCACCTGTATCCCTATTTAAACGATTTATTTTCCCCTTCCCCTCCACAAATTATACCGACATCAAATACAGTGAAAGCAAGGGTTATACTGTGGGAGAAGGACATACAAACAACAAAGAAATAATCTTATAAATGTGTTAAAAACAATCGCATGAAAGAAAAAAATAACATGTGAATACATACCTTAGGGTTCATTTCCCTAACATCACCTTATCTGAAATTTTCTGCTTGACTGAGACATATGCTAGATATTGCAAATACGGGAAACCATGGGATCTGTTTCTTTGGGCCTGGCTTACTTCACTTAATATATTTTTTTCCAAGTCTTTCCATTTCCTAACAAATGGAGCAATGTCATTCTTTCTGATGGAGGCATAGAATTCCATTGGGTATATATACGACATTTTCTTGGGAGGAGGATCACAAAATCCTGTTGTGTTTTTTGAGCAGTGTAAATATGTACAATTTTTAAGTTTTTAATGTAGCCCACTTCATTTAGCATTAAGGTACAGATGCTCTGATCTACTGTCTACATGGTAATCACTGAATTTTTAAATTCTGACTTCCTGAACATTTTCAGGATTTCTCTTTTGAATCATACATTTAGGTATCAGATGATTCCTATGGTCATTTTTTCATTTAAGAAAAATCATTTCTGATATTATTTAAAGTCTAAGACTGGAACTTGAACTTGGTAATTGATTCTGTTGCTCATTAACTAGTCCCTTACCACGTGAGCTATCCATTTAACCTCTAATTTCAGGTTTTTCAAAAAACCAGAAAAGATAATAGGAGCATTGTAACTTCAAGAGCAGCCTGAGCTACATGGCAAGTCCCTGCCAAACACACACACACACACACACACACACACACACACACACACACACACACACACACACACACACACACACACACACAAAGAGCTGGTGAGTTTGGAGGAGGGGAAAGTGTTATTAATAGCAGTGATACCAGCATAAAAAATTTAGTGTGCGTGCGTGTGTGTGTGTGTGTGTGTGTGTGTGTGTGTGTGTGTGTGTGTGTGTGTGTGTGTGTGTGTGTGTGTGCTGATCCTAGGACTTGAAATCAGTGCCTGGGCACTATTCCTGCAGTTTATGCTCAAGTCTAGCACTCTACCACTTGAAGCAAACCTCCCCCTCACCTTTTTGGAGGTCATAGGAGATGAATCTCATTTACTTTCTTCTCCTGGCTGACTTAGCACCTAGATCCTGAGGTCTCAGCCTCTTTTCTAAGTAGGATTAGAGAAGTGAGCCTGTAGTGGTTGTTGTATTACTATTAAGTAATATGGTAAACATCATGCCAGTTTTTACTCTTTCAAGCAGAGGTTGAGTGTTTCACACAGACCTAAGACACAACCCACTCCATATCTGATGACATCCAGATCTCATAATACGATGAGATAAGTTTTGTTATGCTAACTTTACCTATGAAGAATTTGAGGTCCAGAGAGTTTAGTTAAATTTGATTCCCCAGTTTGTATATAGTGGAGCCTGTATTAAAGCTCAATTAGGTTTGTTTATTTCAGAAAACATTGAGCCAGCATGTATTCTAGTCAGCATGTATTCTAGCAAGTGCTGCTCTTTGTAAGTACTATTTTCTGCCTGATAGATGAACTTTCTCCTGTATGTATGACTTATTCCTCACTCTTTAATCTCATAAGCTAGGTAAAGTACAAGTGATGAGAAGAGCCATTTTGAACAGGAAACTGATAATGGGGTTTGAGCTTGGTATCACATACATATGATTTTCTTTTATTTGACTCAAGCCTCCAGTATTATATTTGTCTGATTTTCTTTTGTATTGTTATTATAAATGTGATTTATACAGAGACTGTAATCATATAATTAAGGTAATGGATATATTTCTTTTTTAATTTTTATTTATTTTTTATTGTGAAAATACTGTACAGAGGGGTGAAAATTACATGGGCAATATAATGAGTACATTTCTTATCAAGCATTGTAGTCTCCTCCTTTGTTTCCCCTTCCCATCACTTTCCAGCCTCCCCCTACTCGCCCCTCCCAATCCTCTCCCCCCCCCACCAAAGTTGTAAAGTTCGTTTTGGACATGACAACTTGTACTTGCACTGTTGCAACGGGTCCACGTGTATCCTTATTTAAACGACTTGTTTTTCTCCTTCCCCTCCACAAATTATACCGATATCAAATACAGTGAAAGCAGGGTTTATATTGTAGGGGAGAGACATACAAAGCAACAAGGAAATAATTGTAAAATTGCATTAGAAACAAATGCATGAAATAAAAAAAACATTTAAAATACATATTTTAGGGTTCATTTTCCTAACATCACCTTATCTGACCTGTTCAGTTTGACTCATATATATACTAGACATTGCAAATAAAGGAAATCATGGGACCTATGTTTCTTTGGGCTTGGCTTACTTCACTTAATTTAATTTTTTCCGAGTCATTCCATTTCCTAACAAATGGGGCAATGTCATTCTTTCTGATGGAGGCATAGAATTCCATTGTGTATATATAACACATTTTCTTGATCCATTCATCTACTGAGGGGCATCTGTGTTGGTTCCAGATCTTAGATATGGTAAATAATGCTGCAATAAACATGGTTGTGTTGGTAGCTTTAGTGTGGTCTTGTTTGTAAATATTTGGGTAAATGCCCAAAAGTGGGACTGCTGAGTCATAGGGGAGCTCCATGTGGAGTATTTTGAGGATCTTCGATACTACTTTCCAAAGTGGTTGAACAAGTTTATACTCCCACCAACAATGCAGTAAGGTTCCCTTGTGTCAATATCCCCTCCAGCATCTGTTGTTATTAGAGTTATTGATTTTTGCAATTCTAACTGGGGTGAGTTGGAATAACAATGTTGTTTTGATTTGCATTTCTTTTATGGCTAGGGAGGTTGAGCATTTCTTCATGTGTCTATTGGCCATCCTTTTTTCTTCTTCAGAGAAGTTTCTCTTTAAGTCATTAACCCACTTATTTATTGGGCAGTTGTTTCTTTGAGGATTTGTTGTTGGGGGATTTAATTTTTTGAGCTCCAAGTATATTTTAGATATGAGACCCTTGTCTGTTGTATAGCTAGTGAAGTTCTTCTCCCAATCTGTGGGCTTTCTATTGATCTTGCTAGCTATGTCCTTTGCCATGCAGAAGCTCTGAAACTTCATGCAATCCCATTTGTCCAACCTTTATTTGATTTGTTGTGCTTCCGTGTCTCTATTAAGAACATTTTGGCCTGTGCCAAGGAGACCTAGGATTTCTCCTATTCCATCCTGTAATGTTTTCTGAGTGTCTGCTTTGAATCCGAGGTTTTTGATCCATTTGGAGTTGAATGTGGTGCAGGGTGATATATAAGGAACTAGCTTTAGTTTTCTACAAGTAGTTAACCAATTTTTCCAGCACCATTTACTGAAGAAGCTGTCTTTCTTCAATTCTATTTTTTTAGCTCCCTTATCAAAGATTAGATAGCTATAGGTCTGTAGGTTCATTTCTGAGTTTTCAATTCTATTCCATTGGTCCTGAGGTCTGTTCTTGTGCCATTACCAAACTGTTTATTCCTTTGGCTTTATAGTAGAGTTTGAATTTTGGTATTGATATTCCACCAGCAGTGTTCTTTCCATTGAGGATTGTTTTTGCTATTCGGGGTCTTATTGTTCCGTATGAATTTTTGGATTGCCTCTTCTATTTCCTTGAGGAATGAGGTAGGAATTTTGGTAGGTATCTCCTTAAATTTGTAGATAGCCTTGGGAAGTATTGCCATTTTCACGATGTTAATCTTTCCAATCCTGGAGCATGGGAGTTTTTCCCATTTTCTAAGTTCTGTTTTGATTTCATTTTTCAAGTTTTAAAATTTTTCATCATAGAGGTCGTTCACTTCTTTGGTTAAGTTAATTCCTATGTATTTTATTTTTTCTGGGGCTATTACAAATGGAGTTGCTTTCCTAAATTCAGCCCCACTTTTCTCATTGTTGGCATACAGAAAAGCCATTGATTTTTGAGGGTTAATTTTATACCCTGCTACTTTGCCAAAGTTTTCAATCAGCTTGAGTAATTTGGGAGTGGAGTCTATGGGATTCTTTAAATACAGGATCATGTCATCTGCAAAGTAGGAGAGTTTTGTTTTTTTTTTTTCACTATTTGGATCACCTTTATGTCTGCATCTTGCCTTATTGCTGTAGCTAGGCATTCTAATACTAGGTGGGATAGAAGTGGAGAGAATAGACATCCTTGTCTTGTTCCTGCCTTAAGAAGAAATGGCTTTAGTTTTTCACCATTAAGTATAATGCTGGCTGTAGGTTTGTCATATACAGCATTTATTGTATTGAGGCATGTTCCATGGTTTCTTAATTTTTCCAAATCCTTCATCATACAGTGGTGTTGGATCTTGTTGAAAGCTTTTTCTGCATCTATTAAAATAACCATGTGGTTCTTATTCTTGCTCCTGTTGATGTGATGAATAATATTAATTGATTTGAGTATATTGTACCAGGTTTGCATCCCTGAAATGAATCCTGTTTGATCATGGTGTATGATTTTTGAATGAATTGTTGACGTCAATTGGCCAAAATTTTGTTGAGAAGTATTGCATCAATGTTCATCAAAGAAATGGGTCTATAGTTCTCTTTCTTTGATGAGTCCCTGCCTGGTTTTGGGATGAGGGTCATGATGGCTTCATAGAATGTGTTCGGTAGTGAACTTTCTCTTTCGATTACATTGAAGAGTTGGAGGAGTATTGGTGTGAGCTCAGCTTTGAAGGCCTTGTAGAATTCCGCTGTAAAACCCTCTATTTCTCTACTTTTCTTAGCTGGGAGATCTCTTATTGCTGTTTCTATTTCAATGCTTTATATGGACCTGTTAAGATGGTTTAACTCCTCTTATTTTAGTATTGGTGTGTCAATATTTGCTAGGAAAAAGTCCATTTCTGCCAAGTTCTCAAAATTATTAGCATAAAGTTTTGAGAAGTATTCCCTTAAAATGTTCTGAATCTTGGTTTTTTCCGTGGTGATATTTTCATTCTCTTCTTTGAGTTTATTTATTTGGGTGTGTTCTCTTCTTTTTCTGATAAGATTTCCTAAGGGTCTGTCAATTTTGTTAATATTTTTGAAGAACCAAATCTTTGTTTTGTTGATTCTTTGTATAGTTTTTTTTTTTGGATTCTAATTCATTTAATTCTGATTTAATTTTAATTATTTCTTTCCGTCTACTGGATTGGGGTTTATTTTGCTGCTCTCTTTCAAGAGAGTTCAGATGCCTCATTAAATTGTTGGTTTCAGATCTCTCCAATTTGTTGATGTAGGACCTCAGAGCTATAAACTTACCTCTGAGTTCTGCCTTTGCTGTGTCTCAGAGGAGCTGGTAATTTGTGTGCTCGTTTTTGTTCTACATCATGAACATTTGAATTTCCTTTCTAATCTCTTCCCTGACCCACTGGTGATTCAGCAGTGTGTTGTTCAGCCTCCATGTGTTCCCAGACTTTCTTTGGTGGCTTTTGGTGTTGAGTTCTAATTTTATTCCCTTGTGGTCTGAGCGAATGCAATATAAAACTTCAATGTTTCTGAATTTGGACAAGTTTGCTTTGTGGGCTAAAATGTGGTCTATTTTAGAAAATCTTCCATGTGTTCCTGAGAAAAACGTGTATTCTTATGCTGCTGGGTTAAATATTTGGTAGATGTCTGTTAAATCTAGTTGATTTATGCAGTTGTTTAGATCTGCAGTTTCTTTGTTGAGTTTTTGCGGAGTTGATCTATCTAGTGGGGAGAGTGGTGTGTTCAAATCCCCAACTATTAATGTCTTTGGATCTATGTGGGAGTTGAGGGAAAATAGTGTTTCTTGGATAAATTTGGGTGCTCCTTTGTTTGGCGAATAGATATTTAGAATTGTAATATCCTCCTGAAGGAGAGATCCCTTAATTAGTAAGTAGTGACCTACTTTATCTCTTCTCACAGATTTTAATTTGAAGTCTATTATATCTGATATTAGGATTGCAACTGCCGTGTATATTTAGTGCCGTTTGCTTGGTAGATTGTGTTCCAGCCTTTAACATTGAAAATGTGTTTGTTTTTACGGGCAAGGTGTGACTCCTGAAGGCAGCAGATAGAAGGATCTTGCTTTTTAATCCCACTAGACAGTCTATGTCGCTTGATTGGAGAATTAAGTCCGTTAAGTTTGAGAGATAGGACTGAGATGTATTTGCCATATTATCCACCTTTTTGGGGGCTGTGACAACTGTTTCTTTCCTATGGTTCTTGTATTCTCAGTTTGGGTGCAGTTTCTTGGCATTTGTTGTGGTTTTGTTGGTTTTCTATGTGTAGGACATCTTTAAGAATCTTTTGTAGTGCTGGTTTGGTGGAGATGTATTCTTTCAATTTTTCTTTGCTATGGAAGGCTTTTATTTGGACTTCAGTTATGAAGGAGAGTTTATCTGGGTACAGTATTCTTGGTTGATAGTTGTTTTTCTTTAGGGCATGGCATACATCAATCCAAGGTCTTCTTGCTTTGTCGCTGCTGAGAAATCTGAGGTGATTTTAATTGGTTTCCCTTTATAGGTGATTAATCCTTTATCCTTGACTGCTTTAAGGATCTT
Source organism: Dipodomys merriami (assembly GCF_024711535.1). Classification (NCBI taxonomy): domain Eukaryota; kingdom Metazoa; phylum Chordata; class Mammalia; order Rodentia; family Heteromyidae; genus Dipodomys; species Dipodomys merriami. The sequence goes on from NW_027204226.1 coordinate 1,375,598, forward strand.
TCCTTGGTCTGAATTGATCCTGTGTGGATTATAATGTGAGGGTAGGATGTCCTAATCTGGTCAGGTCTATTTGGTGTTCTAAAATCTTCTTGTATCTGAACAGGTCTATCTTTTTGCATTTTTGGGAAGTTATCTGCTAGGATCCTGTTAAACAAATTTCCTAGACCATTAACTTCTGTTTCTCAGTGCTCCTCTACACCCATTATCCTTAGATTAGGCCTTCTGATCGTGTCTTCCAAGTGTTGGATAGATCTATCATATTTCCTGGACTTGACTTGGATGGTTGTATGTTCTTTCTCTATAATATCTAGGCTGTCTTCAATCCCTGAGATTTGATATTCTGCATGGTCTAACCTGCTGTCGAGACATTCTACTTTGTTTTTTATTTCTTTTCCTTCTAGTTGGTCAGCTTTAGTGGTTTCAAATTCTTTGTTGAAGCTTTGTTTTAGATCTTGTATGAACTTCTTTACTTCCTTAATTTGGTGTTCAGTGTTTATTCTCAAATCACTTAGTTGATTGGTTATGGTTTCCTTGGACTCCCATTCCTTCTGTTTGGTTCCATTCAGCATTCCCTTTGTGGTCTCCCTGACTTCCTTCAGCTTTTTATTAATGGATTCCATGAATGCCTTTAGTGATCTTTGAGTATTCTCATCTTGCTCTCTCAATTCCTGTATTACTCTTTGCTTACCTTCCTCATGTTCACACCATTCCTGTAGTTCTCTTTGAATGTTCACAGCCTGCTCACACCATTCCTGCCTTTCTTTTTGAGTATTCTCAAACTGCTCACACAAATCTTGTATCAGTTTTTGAGTAGGTTCCTCACGCTCATTATATTCCTGTATAAACCTTTGGATTGCCTCCTCTCTCTCACTATCATGCTCATACAGAGTCTTTTTTTTGTTTTCAATCTTTTCATTTATCATATTTGCCAGCAGTGTTTGTAGAGCTATTTGGGAACTCTACTCTGAATTATTCATTATCTATTCTGTCCCTGATTATCATGAGTGGGAGTTCAATTCCCGGAGTTGCCATGTTTCTTGTGTTTCTCTGGCTTACTCTGCCCATTTGGGATGAAAATAAAACCAGTTTTGTGCTAGAACACTATCTTAAGGCAAGCATCAACCAAAGTCTCTATTTGCACAGTCTATAGTCTGCAGATACAATGTAATTCAACAGATAAATCTATTCAACATCAAATAACTATATATTAATGGGCTACGAACCGCAAAGAAGAATTTGGTAAACCAGAAATTATTAGGTTTAGGGAGAGATGTGAGTAAAAAATAGGAATAGAGTGATGTTCCAAGGCACAGGGAGAGTTAACTTAACTAAGTCCTATACTCTAAGCAGGAAATAGGTTGGATAGTATGAAAGGAGAGAGAGAAAATAAAGAAGAAAGAGAAAGGAAAAAAAAGAGACCCGACAAAATAGAAAAGTAAAAATTAAAAATATGCAGGATTGAAAACAAACTATTCAGAGAAGAATGTGCATATAATGAGAGAAGAGGAGGTATATAAAGGAGATGTGAAAAACTTAAAAATAGAAATACTTAAAATATCATATAGGTTTAATGAGGTAGTACTGCTATTAAAGAATTTAAGCCTAAGAGGTTTTGAATTGAGTAATAAATTTGTGGTTAAATGTGTACACAATGGGGGATAAGGCCTAATCATCCACTACGGGTTTATCTGAGGATGCGCAGAACAACAATTAAGTCACATAAAGAAGAATGAAGGAGAAGAAAAGGTGAAAAGGATAAGAAAGAAAGAAAAAAGATCTGAAGTTTAGTAGAGCTAAACAAAAAAAAATTAAAGAAAAAAAAAGAAAGAAAGAAAAACGCACACACTCATATACCCCTAAAATAAAAATTATAAGAGGAAAAAAAGTTACTAGAAAAAATTTTTTTTCAAAAAAGGTAAAAATTAAAAATTTTAAAAAAGTTTTAGAAAAAAATTTTTTTTATAAAATGTACAAAAAAAAAAGAAAAAAAGTTATTTGATTTTTTTTGGAGGGGTGGGAAAAATTCTGTATCTCCCTTGTGTCCATAACCAGCCTCTTGTTGGAGTCTCTGGTCTGCTTGTGGTGATTGATTTTCCTGTGGCTTGCTTGGTTTCTTAAGTCAGTTTGAACAGGCAGAAAAATGCTCTACTTTCTCCAATGTTTTGCCATCCTCCTCCCAGGTTAGTTCAATGGGAGGGAGATCTGCTTTGAGTATCACAAAAGATGGAGATGGGTTTTTCCTCACGTTTGTAGATGCTGTGATGAGGCTAGGTTCTGGGTAGAGTTGAAGCCTTTCAGCAAACAGTAGCTTTTCCCGGGGGCTGGTTTGTGAGAAACTCACAGAGCCCAGCCTGGAGCCACTCTCAGGGTTTATGTTACTCAATTTCAATTGATTGTCAAGGCTGCTAAAGGGAGGGGCAGCCTCTGGCTCTGATAACCCAGTGAAGAAATCCACTCCTGGGGCTGGTGCCCTTGCTGGGTGACTTTTCCCTGGGTGGAGCTGAGTCTGGCAGGTCAAGTTAGGTTCTTGTGACCTGCTAAATGACTCTAGTTTTCTTCCAAGGGCTGAGTTGGAGCTAGCAGCTCCACTGAGCTTTGTCAGTATCCAAGATGGAGATCTCCGGTACTGGGGGGGGGGGCGGTGGCCTTCCCTCCTCTGCTCCCTGAGAAGGAGTGAGGACTGTTAGGCTTCTACTCACTCTGAGTCTTGGTTCCTGTGTCATCTGTGGTCTGCGAACTGCAGGATGAAGATGCCTGCTCCTTGTCTGTTCTTTCTGTGTTGAGTAGAATTTGCTTGCCCACCATGTGTGGCTCCTTCATCCCGGACTCTGTTTTGCAGGTATGGCGGCTACAGCCACCACTGCCACCGCTGCTGCCACAGCGGCAGCTGCTGGCAAGTGCTCAGATCTGTCTCCTTGCCTGAATTTTCCCTCTCTGGCCTAACTCTCTGTACTGTGATGGTACACTTGGTGTGATTCTCTGGCTTAGGACTGTTCACTGGAACTCTAAAACTGCTTTCTATGCGAGAGCTTGTTTAGCCTCCACCAACTTCCCAGAACTCTGAATATATTTCTTTTTGGAAGTGTCACCATTTCCCTTGCTCTCTGTTTTTCTCACTCACTGGTTTAGTTTTTATTATCATTATTATTAATATTATTATTATGGTGATGTAGAGGGGTTAGTTACATTCGTGTGGTTATGACTACATTTCTTTTGTCTTTGTGGCTTGAACCTCAGGCCTGGGAACTGTCTCTGAGCTCTTTTACTGAAGAATGGCACTCACATTGAATGACAGCTGTACTTCCACAAGTACATTTCTTTTTGAACAATGTCACCCTTCCCTTCATCTTTTCCAGTGTTCTCCTCCATCCCTACCAATAAGTTCCATAGTTCATTTTGAACATAATATCAACTGAGTACCACTACGCATCTGTTCATCCTTTGTCCCTCATTTCTAGGTCCCCTTTACCTTTCCAAAGAGATAAATGAAAAAAAATTACAAAAATGAAAGAAAGTAAAGAAAAAAATCATCTTGATTCTGTTCCTGGTCACTGGTTATTTTTGAAGAAGGTTTTCTCTCTCTCTCTCTCTCTCTCTCTCTCTCTCTCTCTCTCTCTCTCTCTCTCTCTCTCTCTCTCTCTCTCTCTCTCTCTCTCTCTCTCTCTCTCTCTCTCTCTCTCTCTCTCTCTCTCTCTCTCTCTCTCTCTCTCTCTCTCTGTGTGTGTGTGTGTGTGTGTGTGTGTGTGTGTGTGTGTAAGTTTGTATGTGTCAATACTGGAGCTTGAACCTAAGAAGCTGACTAGCTTTTTTACTCAAGGCTAACAGTCTATGACTTGAACCAAATTTGCACTTCTGGATTTTTGAATAGTTAATTGGAGATAAAGTTTTCACATATTTTCCTAGTTGGCCTTACTTCAATCCTCTTTCCTCAAATTTCAGCCTTCTAAATAGCTTGAGATACAGGTGTAAGCCACTGGTGGTGCTTGGCCTACCTTCTTTATGTTAAGTAGATGAAATTTAAAAGAAAGTTGCAACAGTAGTTCAAATGAAATTAAGTTTCCCAGCTTCATTAAGTTTTAATACTTTGTCACACTTAATGTGTACAGAACAACATTTTTTTGTAGATGTTCCTGCAATTTGGTTTTCATCTTGGTTTTTCCTCATGATGAACTTGATTTTATAGCTTTTACATACGAAATATTGATAGGAATATGTCCTGAGTGCATTAATGATATCTTGTTGGCTTTCATAGGAAATGGTGCAAGCTAAAACTTGTCATGATAAATTTGTGTGCCACACCCTGATGATATACCCACATTCTTACCCAGAAGACAGTAGTGCCTTTTACAAATCATTTAGATGTGACAAAACCTTGACTCAGGCCTTTTCTACCACCTCCCTCTATGTCCTTCTCTTAGCAATCCTGAGTCTCCAGTGACCATGACAGAGCCCTGATGGACCTTCTCAGTACACACAGCCAAGGTCACCAGTCAGGCATGGCACTCACATTGGGATGCGAGACCGGTGTTTGCTTTCTATGATTGCATGAAACAGGAACTGTTAGGTCCCTAAGCTGTCCACAGTCCTAAGAGTTCCTCATTGAGCATTCGAACATAATAATTAAGGAGATATCAAATTCAGTCTTCTTTCTGCCAGTTATGCACGTTTTTCTTCTGCTGCTGTCATCTTCTGTTGAAATAAATGATCTGGGCTCTATAAGCCATTTTGCTTATTCTAGACCCTTAGGGTAAGTCTGGGCTTTATACTTAGACAAAAGATATGTAGTGATAAGAAACTTAACATTTTTTTCTATTCTATTATTACCCAAATATGTTTGCAAATTCTACCAATAATGCTTATTATTAAGAGACATTTATTTAACAGTCACTTTCTCAAATTCCTAACTTCCTCAATGAGCTAAGAGAAGCCACAGAAACTCTCAGGGGCAATTCAGTTCGACCTCTTATTCAGGAAGTAGTGCCATTGTGCTAGACCTCCAAATTGAACAAAGAATACTGCTTATATCTCAGATTACCCACCCAAACTATACCAAAGAAATCTAAGGACAAGAGATTAGTCTGACTTGGGAACGAACAACACAGATTAAAAAAAAAAAGATGAGTTCTAAGTTAACAGAAACAAAAAGAAATTTTTGTTTATTCATATAAAAAAGATACTTGGGTAAATTTGGGTGCTCCATTGTGTGGTGAATATTTAGAATTGTAATATCTTCCTGAAGGAGAGATCATTTTATTAGTATGTATTGACCTTCTTTAACTCTCCTACATAATTTTAATTTAAAATCTATTTCATCAGATATTAAGACTCCAAGTCCTGCATTTTTATGTGGGCATCTTGTATATACATTTTTTCAAATTTGGGGAGGGGAAGGGAAATAACAAAATGATGAACAAAGGATATAGGTTGACCCACTGTAACAATTAAATATACTCAACACTATGTTGAAAACGAACTTTACATCTTCAGGGGTGGTGGGAGAGGAGTTGGGAAATGGGGAAGGAAGGTGGCAGGAGAAAAACAAAGGAGGAGGTAATAGCACTTGATGGGAAATGTACTCATTACATTACTGAAGTAACTGTAATCCCTCTGTACAGTATTTTTACAATAAAAATATATACAAATAAAAAGTTACATTTCTCTTTATCACTTAATTGTGGTTATATGTATTTGGTATTAGCTTCTTGAAAGTCCTAAAGAACTCTTTCACATGAACTCATCTTGGTAATTTTTTGTTGCTGTTGTTGTTGTTTTTTGTTGTTGTTTTTTATTGTGAAAATACCATACAGATGGGTTACAATTACATGGGCATGGTAATCAGTACATTTCTTTTTTTTTTTCTTTTTTTTTTTTTCAATCGTGGGCCTTGAACTCTGGGCTTTGACCCTATCCCTCAGATCTTCAGCTCAAGGCAAGCTCTCTACTGCTTGAGCCACAACACCACTTCCGGTTTCCTGGTGACTTTTTGGAGATAAGAGTCTCACGGACTTCCTCAGTTCACAGCCTCCTGAGTAACTAGGATTACAGACTTGTGCTACTGGCACCCGGCATGAGTACATTTCTTATCAAGCAATGTTTCTTCCTCCTTTGTTTCCCCTTTCCATCCCTTCCCATCACCACCGCGACCCCCCCCCCCCCGGCCAAAATTGTAAAGTTCATTTTTCAACATAATGTCTTTTACATCTCATTGTTGCAATGGGTCCTGTATCCCTATTTAAACAATGTGTTTTTTCTTTCCCCTCCAAAAATTATACCAACATCAAACACAGTGAAAACAGGGGTTGTACCATGGGGAAGGGACATACAAAGCAACAAAGAAATCATCTTGGAAAAAATGATATTAAGTGAAGTAAGACAGGCCCAAAGAAACATAGGTCCCAGGGTTTCCCTTATTTGCAATAACTAGTATATGTCTGAGACAAGCAGAAACGGTCAGATAAGTTGATATTAGGTGAAATGAAGTCCAAGCTTGAGTTTTTTTTAATACATTTTCATTTGAAAAAATCTGTAGAGAGGGGTTTCAGTTACATGAGTGAGGTAATGTGTACATATACTCTCAGGAACTGTTACCTCATCCTTTGTTTTTCCCCTACCATCCTTTCCCTCTCCACCTCCCCAAATACTCTCTCCTTTCCCTCCACAAGTTGTAAAGTTCCTTTTCAACATAGTGTCCTGTACATCTCATTGTTACAATGGGTCAACCTCATATCCCTATTCAAACATTTTTTTTCCTTTCCCCTCCCCCAAATAGAAAAATGTATATACAAGATGCAGGGCACGAGAATCAAACCCAGTGAAAACATGTATTATACCGTGGGGGAGGAACATACCAAAGGAAAAAAAATCACATAATACATTATAAATACATTTAAAAAAACTGTAGCAAGCAACAAAAAATACGTGTTCTTGTATATTAACCCCTCTGTACAGCATCTTTACAATAAAACAATTTTTAAAAATATAAAAATTAAAAAATATAAGAAAACTCTAGCTAAATAACTAGTGTATGTTTAAGACAAGCAGAAAAATTCAAAAGCTATGTACATATGACCATATAAGATGACAGTAATTCATTGATTTTCTCCCTCTATGCCTTCCCTCCTCCCACTCCAGCCCCCATCCTTGCCCGCCGCCACAAACTTATTAAGTTCATTTCCAATATAGTGTCTTGTGAGAATCATTGCTGTAATATGACATCTTTTGTACTTCTTTCAGCATTTTGTTATTTCCCTTCTGTTCCCCAAATCAGACAAATACATGTACAAGATGGAGAGTACCAGATTCAAAGACAGAATTTGCAGGGATACAGCCAATGGAAAAAGAAAAAGGAAATAATAAAAGAAGAAAGAACTAGCTGTAGTACATTGGCTACATCAAGATTGACAAATAAAGAACTACTGTTTCAAAGTGTTGGCATTCATTTAATTTAGCATCATTTTATGTGGTCATATGTTCATACTTCTTGGGATATTATGATCCTCTGTTAGGACTAACTTAGGCTAACACTAATCATTGCAAATGAGAGAAATCACAGAGCCTAGGTTTCTTTGGGCCTGGCTTACTTCACTTAATATGATTTTTTTCCAAGACTTTCCATTTCCTTACAAAAGGGACAATGCCATTCTTTCTGATAGAAGCATAAAATTCCATTGTGTAAATAGACCATATTTTCTCTATCATTCATCTATTTTTTTTTGGGGGGGGGGTCCGGTCATGTGGCCTGAACTCTGGGCCTGGGTGCTGTCCCTCAGCTCTTCAGCTCAAGGCTAGCACTCTACCACTTGAGCCACAGAGCCACTTCAAGCTTTTTTCTTTTTGCTTATGTGGTGCTGAGGAATCACACCCAGGGCCTCATGCATGCAAGGCAAACGCCCTACCACTGAGCCACCTTTCCAGCTCTCATTCATCTGTTGAGGGGCATGTGAGTTGGTTCCCTATCTTAGCTTTGGTAAACAATTCTGCTACGAACATAGTTGTGCTCGTAGCATTAGTGTGGCCTAGTTTGAGATCATTGGGATAAATACTGAGGAGTGGGATTATTGCATCTTAGGGGAGTTCTATATTTAGTCTTTTTAGGAACCTCCATACAGTCTTCCAGAATGGTTGAAACAGCTTACATTCCCACCAACAGTATAGTAGTGTTCCCATCTAGCCACAACTCTGTCAGCATCTGTTATTATTATTATTCTCTGGATAATGGTCATTCTAACTGAGATGAGGTGGAATCTAAAGGTGGTTTTGGTTTTGATTTGCGTTTCTTTTTTAAAAAATACGCTTTTTATTGTAAAAATATTGTACAGGGAGTAATAGTTACATGATTAAGGTCATGAGCACATTTCCTATTGAGCATTGTTGCCTACTTTGTTTTTGTCCTACCATCCCTTCCTTCCTCACTTCCCATACTACTCCCCTCCTCCCCCTTACCAAAGTTGTAAAGTTCGTTATCACCATCTCATTTTTACAATGGGTCAATTGGTATCCCTATTTAAACATTTTATTTTTTCCCTTCCCTTCCTCAAATTACAAAAATGTATATACAAGACACAGGGCACTGAAATAAAACACAATGAAAACAGGGGTTAAACAGTGGGGAAGGAAGTCATCAAAGAAAAAAAAATCACATAGTACATTATAAATACGTTAAAACCATAGCAAGAAAAAATAAACCACTTGTGTCCCTGTCTTTGGCTTCATTTCGTTTAATATCATCTTTTATTGTCATATGTACATAACTTTTGAACTTTTCTACTTGCCCTAGACTTATACTAGTTATTACAAATTAAGAAAACCATGGGACCTATGTTTCTTTGTCTTACTTCACTTAATTAATTTTTTCCATGTCTTTCCATTTCCTAACAGAGGGATGGTGTCATTTCTGACAGGAACTGCCAGTGCACACTGAGAATAAACAAAGATTAATACAGGAATTTCATGAGCATGAGGAAACTAATAAAACATTAATGCAGGAATTGCATGAGTGGGATGGGAATAGACAAAGATCAATTGAAATTCATAGAATCCATAAACAGACAGGAAAAGGAATCTAGGGAGGCCACAAAGGAAATGCTGCATGAAACTCAACAGAAGGAAAGGGAGTCCAATGAAATCATAGTTAATCAAGTAAGGGATTTGAGAATGAACTCTGAAAGCCAAATTAAGGAAGTAAAGAAGTTTGTACAAGATCTAAAACAAAACTCCAACAAAGAATTTGAAGCCACCAAAGCCGACCAATTAGAAGGATAAGAAATAAAAAAGTAAACAGAGTAGAAAGTCTTGACAATAGGTTAGAGCATACAGAAGATAGAACCCTGGGATTGAAGACAGCCTAGACATTATAGAGAAAGAACAGACAACTTTTCAAGACAAATCCAAGAAATGTGATAGATTTATTCAACATTTAGAAGACACCATCAGAAAGCTTATTCTGTTGATTTGCATTTCTTTTATGACCAGCAATGTTGAACATTTCTTCAACTGTCTATTGGCCATTCTTATTTCTTCTCTAGAGACGTCTCTTGTTTTTACAAATTTCATTCTGTTTTTCTCTGAGGAGCTGGAGAGAATTCTTGTGAATTTCTCTCATTTATTTAATTTTTCTGTGTTTATTAGTAGTGCTTAGCCACTTGACTTCAAGCTCTCATTGCCTATCCCCACAACACTGGCATTCTACCACTTGAGGCTTTTAGTTGTTATTTGGAGAAACAATCTGCTTGGCTTTTCTGCCCCAGATGGCTTTGAATATTGAGGGATCAACAGATCTCAACTTCCTGAGTATCTAGTATTGTAGGCATGAAATTAAACTTAGAAGTTGTGATCCTTAAATGGAGAAAATTTGCCTAATTGCAAAATTATTTGTTTTTTATTTTATTTTTGGAAAAAAGTGTCTCTCACACTTTCCCTTAGGCTGGCTTCAAACTAAATCTCCCTGGCTTCATTTTCTGCATGTTGTGATTACAAGCATGCACCATAATATCTTGCACAAAACAAGTTTTTGAATAACAAACTAGTAAGTCAGAGACCTTCACATTCTCAAAAATAAAAATGAAATGTTACACCAAGACTTCCGAGTAGGAGTTCTCACCTGTAAACCTAGCCACTCAGGATGCTGTGATCTGAGTATTGGTGTTCAGAGCAAGACTAGGCAGAAATATCTGAGAGACCCTTTTCTTCCAATTAGCTAGCAGAAGTCTGGGCCTAGAGCTGTGGCTGAAGTGGTAGAGCACTGTCCATAAAGCAAAGAGATAAGGGTCAGCACCGAAGCCCTTTGTTCAATCCCCCAATGCTAGCAACAGAAACAAAGAGAAAGGCAAAGCAAGGAAAATGATATTTTTTTCTAGGAAGTCAAATGCAAGAGGATTCCTTTGACTAATTAGACCTCCAATTATCTTTCTTTTTATTAGCAAATATTAATTATATAAATTATAAAAATATTAATTATTATATATCCACACATGGATACAATGTATGATAGTCATATCCTCCTCCATCACCTACCCAGTCTTATTTCCAGTTAACCACTAAACAGCTAGAAACAAGAGAGGTAGCACAAGTGGAAGAGTCCTAGCCCTGAGCAATAAACATACGGGACATTACCAGGTCCTGAGTTGAAACCCTAGTACAAGGACCCCCCACAACAAAAATAAAACAAGCTATAGCATATAATTGTCTACAGGAAATAGTAATATCTGTCATTAAGCTCCCACACATTATAAATAACATGAGGAAACAAATTTTCAAAGCTTTTTGAATAGCATTTTATTCTCTGAGAATAACAGAGTAACAAGACATTGCTCTTGTCTGTTCTGTCGCATGATATTGGATACAAGTACAGGATATTCTCCAGAAAGAGTCTCTGTACAACTTCTAAGGAAACAGAGGCTGCCTTCTTTTTTAAGGGTGAAGGAAATACTTTGTATCTGGGTTTTGATGCCTGTGAATCTATGGGAATTCATCAACATATTAAAATTACATATAATTTATAGCATTATATCATATAATAATAAAGGTCAATTAAGGTACTTTAAAACTAAGCAAAGAATAAGTTTAATTTCTAACAAATCAACAACAAACAAGGAAAAAGGAAAAGAAAATGAAACATATCTTAAGCAGCAGGCTGGTGGCTGGAACCTAAAACCCCTGTTTTTAAGGTGAGAACAGAAGGACATTGCTTACAAGGCAGCAGGAGCAGCCAAGTTTTGGGGAAATAATATGAAGATCACCAACATAAATTTTAGTAGAATTCAAATGCTGCTGGTTCATCGCTATAATTCAAGCAAGTCTGTAGGGTGAGATCTGAGGACCACCTTTTGAGGTCAGTCCTGGCAGGAAAGTGCATGAGGTTCTAAGACTACAATAAAGCCACAAATGCAAAAAGTAAAGATGTGGGCAAAAGAGACCATGGGCAGAACTCTAGTCTGGACTTTAAGCTCTCAGAATAGACAAAAACAAAAACGAACGAAGAAAAAAACAACAGAAAAATGGGTGGGAATAGAACTGATGAGGTCCTGGGTTACTAAATCCAGTAATGTAAAAATGTAGCCTAATCCAAACAAAAAAGAATAAATTTATTACACACTGGTATATAGAAATTTATTTAGTGAGAATACAAAAGGAATGTCAAATGTAAAAAATGCCATAAAGGTATCTTTCTTTCTCTTTCTTCTTGCTAGACGGGGACTCGAACTCAGGACCTGACACTTTGGTTCATTGGCTATCTGTCTACCAACAGGACCACACCTCCATCACCACATTCTAATGGTATCAGACTCTCATGCTTCTCTCTAGCAGCACTTGCGTCCTTTCGTGTGCCTATTGGTTTTGCATGTGACTTTCCAAGGACTGCTCCAGCTATAGCCTCTTGAAGAGGGAGAGGTAAATAAGGGCCCACTGCAAAATCTCGTCTAAACTGAGTGGGGTTCTTCTTACCTGTGATCTTGCTATAGAGGAAGTGAGGTGTGTGGGTGATGGTAGGAAGGCAGCTCAGATGGGGAAAAGAATCAACTGGGCTCTGCACTTACCACCCTCAGCCCTCAGTTTGCAGGGCCACAGCTGTCTGGAGGTTGGCCTCAGGAGGCCCCACTTTTCCCTGCTCTGTGCATTCTCATGGAGCTCCCCATGAAAGCATGAGTTCCAAAGATTGCAGTGACCATGCTACAGCCCCTCGGATTTCATTCTGCAACTGTAGCCACTACTGAAGCTTCCCCTGCACCTACTGCTGCCTCCTTTTTGGCCACTTGCCCTCATTCCTCGCCTGTCAGTTCCAATAAGGGCCTCCATGATCACCCCTCCACCCATGCACCAAATGTCCTCTGGACTTCCAGTGACTCCTGGTAGTCAGTAGGACCACATGTCCATTAGAATGACATAAAGATAAATGTTACACAGAAACATGAAGAACTACTATGATGGATTGACCTTCATGGCCTCTGATAATGGAAACTTTATCCCCATAAGTTTTGCATCACTATGAATTTTTTATTTTCCCACAGAACCCAATATATTTTCCTTCTGCTTCCTTTATTGGGTTTTGTCTTACTATTTCCAAAGAATTATGCTATCACAGACTGGTGCCATGTCTCTGGTGAGAAGAACCAAGAGGTAAAGGATATGGGACCTAGAAAATCCCTCCTTACCAGAAGAGTCCACCGCAGGTCAGAAATGCAAATCTTAGGAGAGTGGGCACAGCGGCTGCCTCCCTCTCTAAAGTATGGCTCACATCTGGAGAGGATTTCAGAACACCTCTAAAACCTTGCCATTAGTTGCCTAAAGGCAGCTATTACCGAACAGTATATTGAATTAGCTCCACCACCAAAGAAACAACCACATCTAGTACATTGAGCTCACAAGGATAGCATGGAGTTCCAGTGAAAATGATCTTTAAAATGAAGAAATGACACTGTCTAAAATACCAAGAAAGAATGGCAATGACACTGGAATAGGCCGAAATACTTTGTGTGCAAAAGAGGGGGACAAAAGAGATGAATTACAGTTGAATGGGAAATGGGCAGTGACAGAGAAGAAGCTAGTAAAGACAATGAATGTGAAGATGGAGAGTGTGTCATGGAAATCACAGATGGTGCTTCTTGTGCAAGTAGTTAGTCTTTGGCAAGTGATGATAGGAAACCTCAGCTTCCTAAGGCAAGACCTGGCTTTATTGCCTATCTGCACTGAAAGGGAAGAATCTCCTGCCTCAGTTTCCTAAGTTGTGGTATCACTGTCATGCACTACCACATTCCTCTTTGAAACATTATCTTTCATGATAATTATTGATTTTCCACCTTTGACTTTGATAGTCTTGCATCTACATTTCTTTTTTTATGGAGGGGAGGGGGGGGTCTGGTCATGGGGTCTGAACTCTGGGCCTGAGCGTTGTCCCTCAGTTTTCAGCTCCAGGCTAGCACTCTACCACTTGAGCCACAGCACCACTTCCGGCTTCTTTTCTGCTTATGTGGTGCTGAGGAATCGAACCCAGGGCCTCATGAATGAGAGGCAAGCACTCTACCACTGAGGCTACTTCCTAGCCTCCATCTATGTTTCTTGACCTTGGTATAAACATGTCTCTCTTTGGATATAAGGAAAGGAACATAATTCCAACAACTTCCCATACTGAAACACCTACCTTGGGTACTGTTAACTCACTTTGCTCATCTGGCTTCTGCGGAGACTGTCAATTTGCTCTGCTCCTTAAGAGGCCTGCCAGATTCTCAGCTGTGTACTAGAGGAACACGGAGGTGGAGGGTTTAAGATGGAAATGTGAATGAAGAAATTTACTTCACTGAAACTTCTGTTATTTGCCATATTTTTGCTTGTCATGTTTACCTTGCTCAGAGTTTACATTATTTTAATAGTATGATGAAGTAATAACATTTATTTTCCTCAGCATTTAAGTTTAGTTCTTCGTTTTCTTTGAGACAAAGTTCTAAGAAAAAAACAACTAACCTCATGTGCATTTCCACAAATGGATGTTTTCCTTTTCATATTCCCTTGTAAGACAATAATTCTTGGTTTTTGGAAAGTTAGGAAATAGAAATAGACTAAAACTTTAAACAAAATTCATTTATTTGTGATGTCAGTAGGCTTTGGATTTTTAGTCACTAAAATGTGTGTGATTGTGTTCAGTCTGGTCCACTCCAGTGAGAGCATCCTTCTTTACTAAGTTATTAACAAGTGAATGGATTGCCTGACAAAATTTGGAGATTTTGTTTTTGTTTTCTTGGCAGACCATTAAAACTTTCTTTAGAGAAAATAAAAATCACACTATCTTATCTTCATAGAGTCCACTATGCTTCAGGTAATTCATCTGTAACCTTTAGCACACAATCCAGTATATTTGCTTCTGGATTTATTGGAGCATTCTAGCTGCCACAAACAAGGGAAAATAAGCAGCCAGTGTTCTCTGGGTCTGGATTACTTCCCTTAATGTAATGTTTTCCCAGTCTTTCCATGTTGTTACAAACTGTAGTCTATCGTGCTCTGTGATGGATGAGTGGGATATCTGTGTTTGTGTGTGCATGTGTGTGCAGATGTAAACTTATACATATATACTACATTTGAGTGTTATCTGGGTATTGGAAAGTGAGAGACATGAGCCTTATCAACAGTCTTGAGTCTTGTTACCCTTGTGCATGGCCTGAGGTGACAAGAGCTGATAGGCTATGAGGCATAGAAAGAGGATGTTTCTCTCACCATCAACTTTAAGGTAGATATTGAGCTCAGCTTTCTCTAACCACGGGTCTTCTATTGTAGTAATCCAGCTAAAGATTCAAAGAAACTATTTTATTTTATTTTATTTTTATAGTCCTGTGTCTCTAATTCTCACCAGGGCACTGTCCCTGACCTACATTTTGCTTAAGGCTAGCACTCTACCACTTGAGCCAAAGTGCCACTGCTGGCTTTTTCTGGGATTAACTAGACATAAGAATCTGCCTGTGTTGGCCTTGAACTGCAATCCATAGATTTCAACTCCTGAGTACCTAGGTTCACAGGCATGAGACACCAGTGCACAGCTAGAAACTAAATAATGGGAGTATCCATTATATACCTCCACCTATCTTTGGAAAGATTTTCTAGCATGTTCTGACCAGACCAATGTTAACTACTAATCACTAAGAAAATAATTCTTGACACACTCATTACTACAAAAGAAATCATTGAGCTAATCTCCATAATATGACGCAACATTGTATAACTCTTACATATAATACTCCCAATTTATCTCATTCTTGGATCTTCAAACCAACTTCTAATAAATATGAACATTTGTATGTGTAAAAGCGAGTGCATGATTTTGACCTGTGACTTAAGAAAATAGAACCTTGGGTTGGGAATGTGGCTTAGTGATAGAGTGCTTGCTTAGTATGCATGAAGCCTTGAATTTGATTCCTCAGTACCACAAAAAAGCCAGAAATGGTGCTGTGCCTCAAGTGGTAGAGCACTAGCCTTGAGCAAAAGAAGCTCAGGAGCAGTGCCCATGATCTAAGGTCAAGCCCTTGGACTGGCAAAAACAAACAGGACTAGAATAAAATGGGAACTCTTAATCTTGTATGCACTTCTGAACTTTATAACTTGTAAAATATAATTTTAGCAAATTAGATTTGTTTAAAAATTGAAAACCTATATTACATGCTATCTAATATATGTGTTTTAAAATATAATTGATACCAATGAACCCATATTCTTTGAATAACATACTAATCAAACTTATATGCACCTTTGAAGAAGCAAATTAAAAACTTGGAAATTATTTGAAGAACTGACACTTGGAGGATTTTCTACATTCTCAATATACCTTATTATGAACAGGAACACTTAATGTAGAAAGCAAAAAAATAGTGGTTCTCTGAAAGGAAGATTAGTAATATTTACCATTGAAAAAATAATTCAGGTAAACACAAATAGCACCCCAATTGAGTGCTCTTAGGGGCTAAAAAAGGTACCTCATTCCCTGGATTGTGAACAAGCATTCTGAAATGTATAGCGACAGATAAATACTATTATTAATGATTACCATTTGGTTTATTCATCTACAGGAAATCTCATTCCGTCTAGTTCTTTATATTGAACAAACATTCAAATTACTAAACTATACACAATGTTTCAAAGTTTACATTTTATGAAAATGAAGTGAAACAATATTGGTGCCCAATGAATGTGAGATGATGAGTTTTAAAGGGTTTCATATATCTTAAGACATTTGACTTACATGAATGGTCTGGGAGTATTTAAGATAAATGGATAAGTAGATTACATACATACACACACATACATACATACACATATATGCATGTATATTTCAACAAGTACAATAAAAATCTTTAAAAACAAATCACGCCACTGGTAGCTGCAGATCAAACAATTACACATAAAGAATTCTTTTTTAAAAGACTGAAAATGGCTCATCAGAATACTTGATGAAATTCATATTAGATGCCCATTTCTTCCAATTCTATTACTGATGTGTCACTTCAATATGTGAATCCATTTATTGAAAGCATTTGTCCCTTCTTTTTGAATTTAATTCTAGGAGTCTCTACGTTCCTTGTTCTTGGTGAATAGCATCTTTTTTTATGTTAAAGGTCAGGACAATGGTTGGGGGGTCTTTGTAGTTATCTGATATGGTAAAGATAGAGCCATCAACTACATCATCTCAAAACTGTTGAAAGTCACAGTGGCTGTGGTCCTGGGAAGCACAGGTCTATCTAAGTTTACAGGAAAGCCTGGAGAAATCTTCATTTGAACACATTCTCTAAGCTCGATAAAGGGCTTGAAGGGAGCTATCACTTCTGTAACATTCAATAATTCACTACCTAAGGGAAATTCGTGACTGATGGCAATTGTGACTTCAAATATCTTCTTATTTTCTTTGAATACCAGTTCTCTTCCTGGATGAGGAGCTTGTCCACTTCCAGCAGATCTATGCTCCTACTGTGTAATAGTGCTCTGAGGGACTGTTTTGGAATGGGGTCAAAATTCTGTTCCATTGAGCACTGTCTCAGCCCCATAGGCTGAGGAGAGTGGGAGGAGGTGGGGATGGAAGGGAGATGACTCCTTCTTCTAATACAGGAAAGGCTGCTCTGAAAAGAAGTCAGAGGATCCCTCTACAGATTAAATGTCCACAATTAGCCAAGCAGGAAGTACCTCAGCAGGGCTGAGTGAAGGAGTGATTCTAGCGGGAGCCATGACCCTGGGTCTTGGTCTGGCGCAGCCTTCAGCTCTGTCTTCTGCAGCTACTCCAGCTATTTCTCATGAAGCTCCAGTGTAGCCCAGCAGCTGCATGTCTGCTTCCAGCAGTGCCCCAGCTCCCCAGTCCTTCTTTGCTAAGTCACCAGAGCAGACCATGCACCGCTACAAATACAACATGCAGGAGATCATACCCTTGAAGCCCAGTATTCCCCAGACAAAGTCCCTATTCCCTGGGCTACCGCCCCAGCTTCAGCTCCAACTCCACCGGATAAGAAGGGACCTGATGCTCCCCCTATAATTCAGGTCAGATTTGTCACTTCACTAGCCCAGGAGAGGCTGTAAGAAAATATCCCATATTGGGGAAGGCAGCAGATGAGACAGTTCATCTGCAGCCCAGTTCTGGCTCCCAAATTTTTGTGGATTTGGGGGTCTGTTGAAAAAGGTGGCCTGTAATTTTCTGGCTAGAAAGTTCATTCCTTCTCCATTCATAAAGTGTTTGGTGATTCCCAACTTGCCACTGATTACTGGGTATAGACTGGCAATCTAGGGATGCCCTTGCTGGTGGTTAGAGGCAGAGGCTTTCAGGGAAAAAGGACAAAGCTGCTCTTCCTGTTATGCCTGGCCCTTGTCCCTGCTTGACCCCCTTCTACCCTGAGAGAATCCCACACCGTGTTTGTTGCTATGAATGGGTCTGTTAACCAGGTCCTTTACCTTGTGTTTACTCTGAAATTGGAGAGAAGTTGAGCCAAAGCTGCCCCTATCAAAGCTTGCCCCCACCCCATTTTGCCTGCCATTCATGGTATTGCAGGTTTGCCTTGGCAATATGTATATTGCCCTCTCTCTCTCTCTCTCTCTCTCTCTCTCTCTCTCTCTCTCTCTCTCTCTCTCTCTCTCTCTCTCTCTCTCTCTCTCTCTCTCTCTCTCTCTCTCTCTCTCTCTCTCACTCTCGCTCTCTCTCTCTCTCTCTCTCTCTCTCTCTCTTGCTCGCTCACTCTGCATCTCTCCATTTCTCTTTTGCCTTTATTTTATTTACACTACTATGTATATACTATATCTGTATAGTATAGATATAGTATATACTTGTATATAGTATATATAGTATATGCTATATGTATATACTATATATATGCTATATATATATACTATATACATAGCAGTGTACATATACTATTATAAATTTTGTGTTTTGTAACTTTGTAGCATTTTAAGTAAGGTTGTGTTTATGCTTTGCTGGGTACAATAAAGATATTTTATTGAATAAACCTAGCATTAGAATGCAAAGAATACATGTCTTCTGTTACATTTTTCCTTTATTCATGCTTTCCCTGATTTTTTGAAAAATATCCTCCTCACTGAAATATTCTTTTGTTCCTTGATTATAAAATGAGTCCATTCTCCAGATAGAAGTCTACCAATAATTTTCCTATTCTTTCTGTTTTTATCTTCTTGAAAAAGCCCTCCAATTTGGGCACATGTGAAAGAAATGAAGTTGATTGATAAAGTTGCAGAATATCACTGTTCATTAAAATGTTAACCTCTTATAAATACGTTAGAAACAATAACAAGAAAGTAAAAAAAAATACTTGTGTCCCTATCTTGGGGTTTATTTTGCTTAACATCATCTTATCTGGTTGTATATACATAGCTTTTGACCTTTTTTGCTTGTCCCAGATATATACTAGTCATTGCAAATAAGGGAAACAGTGGACCCTATGTTTCTTTGTGGCTGGTTTACTTCCCTTAGTATAAATTTTTCCAAGCCTTTCTGTACCATGTGATTTTTTTCTTTGTCTGTTCCTCCTCCATGGTATAACCCATGTATTCACTGTTTTTATTGTCGATACTCTGCATCTTGTATATATAGTTCTATAATTTGGGAAGGGAAAATGCTTAAATAGGCATATAGGTTGATCCATTGTAACAATGAGATGTACAAGACACTATGTTGAAAACTGAACTTTACCATTTATGGGGGGTGTGGGGAATTGTAGTTGTGGAGGTGGGAGGGGAGGGATGGTAGGGGAAAAACAAAGGAGGAGGCAACAATGCTTGATAGGAAATATACTCATTACCTTGCTCATGTAACTGTAACCCCTCTGTACAGAATTTTTACAATAAAAAGCATATTTTAAGAAGTCAACCTTTTCTGTTTCAATTGTCTATCAATAAAAATGATTCAGAGGCTGTTGCTTCCCCATTGAAGATGAAGCTCAAATGCTTTCATTGGCACTTCATGTTAGTCAAGTATGTGAGAGTTATTTCAAACCTGACATTGAAATCTTGTGTATTTTACATTCATCAGAATGCAGAATTAGGAAAAAGAAGCATTCAACTTTGAAAATAACAGAGAAGTTCTAGATAAAAGTCACTGAGAAATTGCACGATTTTCAATAACAGAGGTAGTACCACATCTGGTTTTTACTAGGGATAAGTGTCATGAATTCTTTTGCCCTGGCTGGGTGCAAAAATTAATCCTCACGGGGCTGGGATGTAGCTCAGTGGCAAAGCACTAGCCTAGCAAGTGCAACGTCCTGAGTTTGATCCCCAGAACCAAAAAAGAAAAGACAAAAAATACAGTTAAAAAAAACCCAAACAAAAAATTAATCCTCACATCTCATCTTCCTAAGTAATCTTTACCACTCAGAGTGAGAATCGAGTTTAGAGTTTGTTTTCAAGACTAGTGCTCTACCGGTTGAGCCACAGTTCCATTTCTGGCTTTTTATTAGAGATGTGTCATGGATTTTTCGCACAGGATGGCTGCAAACCTTAATCCTCAAATCTTAGCCTCCTATGTAGTCCTTACTACTCAGGGTCAGATAGAGTTTGTGTCTGACCATTTGGTTCAAGACTAGTGCTCTACCACTTGAGCACACTTCCACTCCTGGCTTTTTTCCCTGGTTAATTAGCGAAAAAAATCTCATGAAATTTAATACCTGGGTGGTATTTTACCTCGATTCTAAAATCTTAGCCTCCTGAGTAGCTAGTGTGAGCCACCACTGCCTGGTTCTACACTTGGTCCCTAGCTTCAGGCCCCTGCTCTTCACTCCCTTGATATGATTGGTGGTGTCCTCGTTTCAGATTTCAATTGAGCTTAGTGTCCTGCGTCATTCAGTCTCTGGTTCCAGGAATCTATAGCAAGGCTGTTATGACATCTAGCCTAACCATAAGGCAATAAGCCTGGGATAAACAGCGTGGTGTCCAAGCCTGCGGCTTCTTACATCTGTCACTGGGCGAATGATCCCAGGACTCATTTAATACCACTGCCTTCTTGGAGGCCTCCTAGCTTCCTTACGATCTGACTGCAGGCATGTCATGACCTGGGGTGCAGGGCACTAAGGTTTCTCCTTCATTCCACTGCCATAAATGGGACTTTCAGAAGTCACTTCTCCCTTTTGAATCTTCATTTCACAGAAATTGTGCTTAAAACCCTGCATTCTGATCCTTCCTTCTTCTGGATCTTTGCCTATCTAGCAAGTTTGAGCTTTCTTCTGGTCTCAGAAAAGCCAGATGTTCATGCCAACAATTGTACTGATTCAACACCCAGTGACATGGGGGCCCTCTCTACTCCTCCACTTATGCCAGGCTCAAAGGTCTTTCGTACCTAGCATGCATCTTGATTCCTAGGAACCCAGGGCTATGATTTCCCTGAAGAGCCATGGGCTTAAAAACTTTGATGGAGTTAGGCAAAAGTAGATCACATGTATAATCTTAGCTACTAAGGAGGCTTTGTTGTAAGAATCAAGGTTCAATTCAGGTTGAACAAGAGTCAATAACACTCCTCTTACAATACCACTGCATTCCAAGACGTGACCCCCCCCAAAGATTCAAACCAACTAGAGATGTTCTCATTGTGTGTGGGGACTAGCCTTTCTATGAGCGTATTCCTGAGGGCTCCTCTTGATCCAGGAGCCTTGGAAGGGGCAAAAGCTTCCTCCAGCAGCAGGCTTATTTCCTGTCTATGACCAGCATAGGCCACATCCTCTAGCAAGCAGAACCTCCTTGTCCAAGTTGGGAGAGCTGCTGTCCCCAAGATATCTGCTGGGGAGATGCTAGGCAGCTTCATGTGCCTGTGGGTGAGTGGAACCATGGATTCTGCTAGTCCATCCAGCAAGGCTTCATCCAGAAGTCTATCTAGTGCCCAGCCAGCAGAGCCTGGTATCTCCTTGGGTTCCAGCATCCCTACTCTGCAATGTTAGGGAACCCACAGAGCCCACTGTGATGTCTTCGCACTCCAGTTTCAACATTCCATTGCCAGCCACCAGCCTGTCCTTTAATTGTGGGCCTTGGCAGTTTTACCCTCAACAGCATGGGACATTTCCAGATAGCAAGCAAGTCTAGATCTTCATTTGAAACCCTGAAGACTACTAATATAGGCTCATCGCCTGCCCCCTGACAACCTGGACAGCCTGGCCCTCCCAGCTCCATTTTCCAGCATGTGCTTAGGGGCCTTCGGAGCTCGGCTTCTGCTCCCTACAACTACACATGTCTCCTGGAAAGAGCCCTTAAACCTGTTGCGCCCCAGAGGTCAGGCCACAGTGAGGTCTCTCTGCCCCCAGCCTGGCTCCTAGCACAACCACAATCAGGGCAGCACTCCCGGGCTCCACTGCAGACCTCTGACTTGGGTCAAAAAAGTTCCTGTGCTTGTGCAGTCCACAGTCAGCAGTCGGTAGTCCTGGAACAGGGGCATCTACTAAGGCCACTCCAGAAGAACTTTTGCACCAAGCAGGTTGATTTTGGAGCAGCTCCTCTTCCAATTGCAGGCCTAGTTTCCATTGAAGCAGAACATGACACTGCAAAAGATCACAGTGCACAATAGAAGAACCTGACAAGCAATGGTCCTGTGCTCAGAAACCTGACAGAGACAGTAAATCAGAGAGAGAGTAAGGCTAGATTGTACCTGCTTCAATATCCTTGCCAAGAAATGCTTATTTTCACCAAGATATAAAGAGGAAACTTCTAACTCTATCTCTGACAAAGTAACTTGTACGAATCTAGACTTCCATAAACAATCACAAAAGTAGAAGCTATGTGAAAAATAAATATATGTATGTAAATATATATATAATACAAATATGTAGGAATATATATTTATATTAGCGTATTCACATATACAATGTGAATATGTATATAATGTATGTATGTATAATGTATAATGTATATTTATGTGTATATATCTATATATATAATGTACAGGAGAGAAAAACTGCATAGTATTTGGAGGAATAATTACCAAAATCTTCCCAATTTTCATTAAAAGCATGAACCCTTATATGCAGGAATCTAGCAGCTCAACAAAAGTCAATTAGCATAATCCCATAGATCCACACTAAAACACATTCTAATTAAATACTCAAAGACAGCAATCCTCCCAAAGCACAGAGACACAACTCCTCACACACAAGTGATCTTCAATGATATTATGACCAATTTTTCATTAGAAAAAAGAGTATTAGGCAGCAAGGGCAACAAATTCAAAGTGCTAAAAGAAAAGGACATATCTAACACCAACCTTTCTTTTATAACATTCCCCCCACCCCAGAGATAGGGGCTGAACTCAGGGCCTTGTACTCACCAGGCAGGCACTCTTCCATTGAGCAAAATCCCCAACCTTACAACTACCCTTTTTAAAACAAAACAAAACAAAAAATATATTTCTTCTAAAAGTGAGAGATGCTAAATACTGAAGGCTCAGGCCTATAATCCTAACTACTCTGCAAGCTGAATTGTGAAGATTGTGGCTCAGAACCAGCCTGGACCTTGTCCCTTCAGGAGTAAATTGTGGGAGACAGGTGTCCTTAAGAAGGATGGAGGACTTTGTGCTGTGTCATTCCTGGAACAAGTCATAGGATAAGGTGGCCATCAAGAATGGAGGCTATTGGCTAGTGTCTCCACAGAAGCAATTTGTAAAATGCAGGAGTGCTCTCATAGGTCAGAGGACATTGACCACTGTCTTAGTGGTTTCAAAAATTCCACGAAAATAACCATAGCAACTTCAAGTCCTCCTGGAATCTCTAGCAACAGTCTTGGAGGCCTAAGAGCTACAGTGTCAATGGTGGCAGGCTGTAATTGGTCCACTTTTTCTCTGACCTCACTTGGTCTGAATCTGATTTGTCCATTTCCCCCATGATGTCACTATGCACAGTTGTGATTGCTCCATTGTGATAGGTCATGTAGGGTATATAGGAAGCCACTGTGCCCCAACATTTGTCAGTTAACAGTGCTGGGAACTCTCGCTTGGTAAGCTGCTGGATTAACTCAAAGCTAGATTGATGATCTGTTTGGTTGCAGGTTTTGTTGGTTGGATTTTGGTATTTCTTTTTTACTTTTTGCTGGGTTTCCCATTATTTTATTGAGTTAATTTTTCGGAGACTTGCTACCTGCCTTCATAGCAGGAGGATCGCAGAATACAAAGAATCATCCCCGAGCTGCTTGAAGGAGGAGATCATCAAACAATACCAGACAAAAGAACTCCTTGACCAAGTTACCTGAGTGAAACTGTCCCATCACCACTTCACAGACACCGAGATGGCAATTTAAAATACGTCATATGGGAGAGTCCTCCAGGCATTGAATAGAGAATAAGATGGACATTTTTAAGGCTGGATGGCCCAGACACATCATCAAGTTGTACCTGGTGATGGAGAAAAGAGTATGTATATCTCATCATGGAATTGGCCACTAGGGGCTACCTTCTGAAGTCTATCTGAAAATCCCACCACTTATATAAAGTTGAAGCCAGGAGATTCTTCAAACAAATTGTACTAATTACAGCAGAACACAATCGCACATTGAGACCTTAAGCCCAACAATATCCTTTTGGACAGCAAAGGCAATATCAAGGTTAGTTATTTTGGTCTAATCATCTGGTTCTCCCCGGGGCAGCTGCTGACAAATTTATGTGGTGTTGTGCTATTCCATACCCCTGAAATGTTCCTGCAAGAAAGAAATGATGGCTGGAACTGGCTTCACACCTGTAATCCTACCTACTCAGGAGGCTGAGATCTGAGGATCATGGCTCATTGCCAGCCCGGTCAGAAAAGTCTGTGATATTCATCTCCAATTATCCACTAGAAAACTGGGAGTGGCACAGTGGCTCAATTGGTAGAGTTCTAGCCTTGAGTTGAATTGCTCAAGGACACTGTTCAAGCCCCACAATTGGAAAAAGAAAATTTGCCTACAAGGTGGAAATCTGGAGCTTAGGTGTCTTTTTATATTTTGTTATAACAGGAAGATTTCCCTTTGAGGGGAGGATGTTATCCAGGTAGAGTCACTAGTTCTGAGGGCCAAATATGTTGGTCCATATAAACTGTCTGTTTGAGGACAAAATGTAATCTGCCAACTGGTAATTGAGGACCTGAGGGAGAGACAAATATTGAACAAATAATGGAGCACCCATAGCTTAAACAAGTTGCACAATATTCCCTGTGTTCTGATGAGCCAAGACTCAACAAGCTGGAACCCATCATTCTTAAAGTAATGTGTGACATGAGGTACTACCTATATGAGATCCAGGGATCTATAGAGGACAGATCATTCAATTATGCCATGGGCATGTACCTTTTAATTAAAGAAAACTTAGGCTGTCCAAGTAAAAAGAGTACCTTCAACAGTGCCACCGTGCCCAACTCTTGCAGATCCTTCCAACTTACCTCTCCCTATAGAAGGAGAGCCAGTTTACTTACCTGGCTTAACCATTACATCTTGTCCTCTGAGTTTCAATTGCTTTATAATGTCAAGCAGTCACCTCTGAAGAGAGGCTTAGGTACCACTCTGCCTGCCATTCCCTTCTGTTTCTTGCAGAAGAACCCCAGTCCTAGCACAGTTCCAGGCCAGGATTCTGTGTTGTTTCCCTTGCCTGGTCTTTCTTTTTAAGCAGCAGTGAAAGATTCCTCTCTGGGGAGCCACAATTTGAGATCATAAACTGTCTACTAAGAAGCAGGGCTGGAGGAGGGCGGTTAGCAGAATATTCCCTTCCTTCTGGGTAGCCTCATAATTAGACCAAAGTATAATTTAAGGCGGAGATTGGGCAGGATGGGTGTGGCTAGCGAATAGCTACCACTCTTCTCAGAATATGCTGCAGTATTCAGGCCCAGGAGCAGAGCAATTCTCGAGAAAGGGGTGGAGAGTATTATAAGACATCAAAGATAATAGCAGTTGAGAGCACAGGGACCTGTTATTGGGATGTGAAAGATTGCAAGAAGTATACTCAAAAACGAATTATAGGAGGGATAATCCCTATACAGCCAAGGCTGCATAGAGAGATCATGTCTCAATCCAAAGGCTGGCTACTGAAGCCAGGGGAACTAATGTTTGCAAGCAATTACAAGTAGGAGATAGTGTTCTACCACTTGAACAACAATGCCACTTCCAGTTTTCTGGTGGTTAAATGGGGATGAGTTTCAGGGACTTTTCTATCTGGACTGGCTTTGACCTACGGTCTTCAGATCTCAGCCTCCCAAGAAGCTAACATTAACAACCTAGGATTACACTCAGGAACAATGCCCAGACACTGATTTCAAGGCCAAAGACCATACAACAAATAATAAAAAAAGGAAAGTAAAAGGGGACAGTGGGTGGAGAGATTCACCATTCATCACATGCATGTCAGGTGTGAATGATCCACAATGTAGGCTAGGAGCAGACAAGGAACCTACCCAAGACACAACTGATCATTTATTTGTGGAAACCAAGTGAAAAGTCAATAAACCAATATATGAAACAACTATAGAAAGATAAATAGTGCAGGTGAGAGTGCCAGAAAGAGTCCTTTGAGTCAAGTGCTGGTGGCTAACACCTGTAATCTTAACTACTCAGGAAGCTAAGATCTGACGATCATGTTTCAAAGTCAGTCTCAACAAAAAATGTCTCTGAAATTCTTATCTCCCATGAACTAGCAATAAAGCATAATTGGGAACTGTGGCTCAAATGGTAGAATACTATATTTAAGATTTTAAAAAGATAAGCAACAGTGACCAGGTCCTGATTTCAAACCCGTTCAAACCCCAGAATCCACATACATAGAGAAAAGGTTTCTGTGAAGAGGTAGCACTGAAGCCAAGACCTGTAGATTGAGAGGGAGCCAGCTTTGGGGGCATGTGACAGAGGCAATAGCTAGGGTGAAAGTCTCAGGGCTGGAATAAACCCCATATCAGGAGGAAGTGGTGTGTGGCTGGTTCTGAGTGAGAAAGAGAATGAGGTGAGGTACATCTGAAAAATGGGGGCCAGGTGGGCACTGGTGGTTCACACCTATAATCTAAGCTACTCAGGAGACTGAGGATTGAGGATTGTGGTTCAAAGGTAGCCTGACCAGGAAAGTCCATGAGAATCTTATCTCAATAACCAACTCTGAAAAAGCTGGAAGTGGTACTGTGGTTCAAGTGGTAGAGCACTAGCCTTGGGCTCAGGCTCTGAGTTCAAGCCCCAGTCCTCATACTTCAGCTTTCTGAATAGCTAGGATTACATGTGTGAGCCACCACAGACAGGCAACCCTTTAGTATATATTATCTAACTTAATGGTTGTGACTTTCCCATTAGGAGGGCTCACTCTGAGCTCATCCTATTCTGGTTCACTTTCAGTCGATGGCCAGGTCAGTTTCCCCTCTGGAACTAACTTGTCTGTGGGAGGAGGATAAAGCCCCTGAAGCCCCTTCCCTTGTTGGGTGCATCCTATATTGTAAGAGTGATGAAAGAGGTCCAAGATTAAAGCTGGGCTCCTAAGATGGAGTTCCTATTGTGGGCAACCTGGGCTGGTGTGCAGCTTTGAACAAGTGACTCTGGGAAGATATGAAAAATAACCACACTTAAATCCAATTTTTTTCAAAATCCTCTTGAGAGCTAGAAGAGGAGAGGGGAAGGGAAGATATATTCTGAATAGTTTCCTTCCTGTTGTGACATTGATTGATACATTTTGCTCAAGCAGGAATTACTTATCCTGGGAAGGTCCTCAGTTTACCTTCCCGTGGTTGAGAGTTGTATGAGCTAAAATCCTCAGCTGTCAGCTCTATTTGGGCTACTTGACCCAGAGAAGAGGGCGACCCTTTTTGCAAACTGCTCTGCTCAGAAGGAGGTCCAATTTTCTGATTTTCAATAATGGGGACTAGGTGCTGCTAGAGAAAAGGATGCTATAAAATAGAGTGAGTTTGGAGCTCACACCCTTCAGAGGGAGGCCCAAACTGAGACCTGCTCTGAGGAAAAATCAAGGAACTGAGAGGAAGTTAATATTTTAGGTCATATGGCCAGGGAAGGCCTTTCTGTGGCAGAACTTCTGATCTAGCTGCTGAAAAGATGAACGAATTAAACAAAGTTTATTTTCCTTTTGTGTGTGTGTACAAGTACTGGGGCTTGAACTCAGGGTCCCATACACTTGCTTAGCTTTTTCCTGCAAGGCAGATGCTCTACCACTTTAGCTAAACTTCTACTTTGAAGTTTTTTGCTAGTGTATTGGAGATAGGAGTCTGTCAGAATTGGCTTTCCAGACTGGGTTTGAACATGGATCCTTAGATCTCAGCCTCCTGATAAGCTAGGATCAAAGACAGGAACTATTAAGCATTCAGGTCCACACAAAGGTGTAGAAGAAGTTTCCAGAGAAGAGAAGAACAAATTTTCAAAGGCCTTGCCTGATTTGTCAACTTGTTGGATATTGTTTATTGATTTATTTTTGAACATGGGGCTTGAACACTGGGCCGGGGCACTTTCTTTCAACTCTTCAGCTCAAGTCTAGCACTCTACCACTAGAGCCACAGAACCACTTTGGATTTTCTGGTGGATAATTTGAGATAAGAGTTTCACAGTCTTTCCTGCCCAACCTGGCAATCCTCAGATCTCAGCCTCCTGAGTAGCTAGGATTACAGGCATGAGCCACCAGTACCTGGCTGGATATTTATTTATATAGGAATACAGCAATATCCTTGTAAATAGGATGAAAAATATTTAAGTTGGTCACTCCATATGAGCCTCACTGGCTTTAAGTTTTCTCTTTGATAGTTAATATGAAGGAAAGCCACAGGGGGATTCACCTCAGTTTATTATAAAAGGATGTCTCTGGCATGTTTTTACAACAGTGTGCACAATGTAAAAGATAATAATGTTATTCATGACATTATACACAGTAGTAGAAAGGTAGAAAACCAAATGTCTCTTGATGGGTAAACAAAATGTGGTATAACCAGCCAAGGGAATATTATTCAATCTTAAAAAGGAATAACATTCTGACCATGCTACAACAAGAATGAATCTTTAAAATACTGTGAAATAAACCATATTAAAAATAAAAACTATATTTATGATTCTACATATATAAGGTACCAAAACATAGTCAAATTTGCTGGCTACCAGTGGCCCACACTTATAAAACTAGCTACTTCTAGGGCTGAGAACTGAGGATGGAGGCTTGAAGCCAGACTAGAAAGAAATGTTGCTGAAACTCTTATCTCCAAAAAGTGAGATACAGTAGATGTGAGACTCAACAATAGAACTGTGGAGCATATGGGCAGCAAAGATGGCGTTGGGAGGGGGTTGAGTGGGCAGAGCCCAATTTACTATAGAGCACATGGGCAGCCAAGATGGCGCTGGGAGAGAGTAGAGTGGGCAGAGGCCAATTGATCTTCCGATCAGTGCCTAACCAGCCCATGAAGGCTCAGGTGCATGATAGGGTGTGACCTTGACAGTGATTGGTTCCTCTTCCTCCCTTGCCATGCCACCCGCCGTTTTTATATTTAATAAGGGCTGCTCTCTGTTAATAAATGAGTTTTCTACCTGCTGGATTTGGCTCCCCGCTGCGTCTGATTGTCTCCTGGGCTGGGGAACGGGCGAGCGCCACACTTACCTTTCCGCCACACTTACCTTTCCTCAGACCCCATCCATCTTTCGTGGGACGGACGAAGACCCAACATAGAACATCAGCCTTGAACAAATAAGTTTAACATAGAGGGGCTGGGAAAGTGGCTCAGTGGTAGAGAGCTTGCCTTGCATGCCTGAGGCCCTGGGTTCGATTGCTCAGCACCACATAAGCAAAAAGAAAAAAGCCGTTGAAGGGTAAACAAAGGAGGAGGCTGCAATGCTTGGTAAGAAATGTATGCATTATCCTGCCCATGTAATTGTAACCCCTCTGTAAGTATGTTCTCAAATAAAATAAAATATTAAAAAAAAAAGAAAAGAAAAAAGCCGGAAGTGGCGCTATGGCTCAAGTGGTAGAGTGCCAGCCTTGAACTGAAGAGCTGAGGGACAGCTCCCAGGCCCAGAGTTCAGGCCCCACGACCGGACCTCCCCCCAAAAAAAAAGTTTAACATCGAATGGAGAATAGAGAATGAATGATGTGGCCAGTGCAGGTAAGAAAGAGCAGGCTTTCTGTGTGCAAAGGACTTCTTGGTCAACAGCACTGTGACAGAACACACAAAGACAGTACTAGGCTGAGAAGTAAGGACAAGGAAGACAGGAGAGTTGATTACCCGTTTTTTTGTTGTTGTTGTTGTATTTGTTTTTCCCAGTACTGGCACCTGGACTCAGGGCCTGGGTGCTGTTCCTGAGCCTCTTTATGCTTTGGGCTAGTGCTCTATCACTTGAGTCACAGAACTTCTTCTTTTTCTGAGTAGTTTATTGGAGAAAAAAGTGTCATGTCATGGGCCTTCTTGTAAGGCTGGCTTCAAATGGAGATTAGTCTTCAGATTTTAGCCACTTGTGTTGTATTCCAATTTAAATTGTAGTATTCCAATTTCCCAGGAAGATATGACAGCACTCAGGCAATTTGGCTGGAAGTTCTTTATTTAGCCATATTCCATCTGTCCTCAGCTCACAGAGCTAGAGAACAGCCCTGTTTGTTGTTCAGGGGGGATTTTTATAGGAAGTGCTTTCACATAGGTGATGTTTACCAAAGCAAGCAAGCAAGGTTACAGAAGCAAATCATAGCCTTGAGTCAAACATGCCTTGGGACATTGGACCTTTGCCCTGATGTTGAAGAAGGGGAATCCTTTTCCCAGAGAGAATGCATGTCAGCATGCACCCTCACACCACACAGAAGCTCAGATGGGGACACACGAGTCAATGCCTCTGACAGTGCGCTGAAATTTTCTGAACAGGAATGATGTTTATTACAACTTCCTGAGTAATAAAGAACTCAGTACAGCTGGTGATAAGCATCATAATTGTTAGTGGCATTCAGCAAAATTTGTGATAAACTGCAAAGGTGCCAGTCTGGGAAGCTTGAGGGAGAGAGAGAAGTTTACTTTTAGCAAAGATGTTTCTGAATTTACATTTTTGTTCCCATGGATATCCTTCTTTACCAAGGGAAAGGGGCTCAGGAGAGAAAATTAGCTACCGCAGGAACGATTGAGGCTAGAATAAACTTTCTTCCAGTGAATAGCAAATCAGATATCACACTCAGTAGCTAGGATTACAAGTTTGAGCCAAAACTGCCTATTTTGATTAATTCTTGTGTGTCATCCCCAGGAATGTGGATTCAAGCCAAGGTGACCCAAGCCTTCAAAGTTTTGTTACAGATATTGACTCAAGCTATGATGTCAGAAATACTGACCTTACTGTTCAGCCTGGAACCAAAAGAAACGGGAGGTGAGAGTTATCTATGTTTGTGGCTTGTAAATCACCAGGATTAGTGGCAGGCTGGAAAGAAGAGAATCAAGAGGGCACATGTGGAACATGGCAGACAGGAAGGCATCAGGGAAGAAGCAGTTTCGGGATGAGCAGTGGATCAGGAGGACCAGATTCTCTGTGGTGCAGAAAGTCTTTCTTCAGAGCCCTCACCACATTAGCCTGTCTTGGGTCACTCCATGTTTGTTTAGTGTTTCAGCCCTCAGTCATTTGAACTCTTAGGGCTTGGGGCTTCCTGCACATCCTCCTGGAGCCTGGCACAGGGTCTAGCCCACATTGGTGCTGGCTGATGGTTGCCTAATGGGGTTGGATAGAGACAAACACTAAATTGGAGGTTTCTGGAAGGGATCGGCGTGCACTTAGTGTCCAGAGGACATGCATGGGACTGTACCTTCATGAGGAAGAGGCCAGAGGACAGTGTCATGTTGCCTCCCTAACACTTTGGTAGAAATGGCAGACAGATGTCACAGGCAGCAGGCAATGCTCTCTGGTTTATATATGTGCATGCACACCCAACATCTGTGGCCCATTAGTGGAACAGTACACACTGATCACAGCATGGACCCCATTTCATGGCTGCGGACACTGAAATCCTGGGGTCTTGGTGTCCTCAGGCCTTGGCCAACAGCAGTGGGGAGTCTGAGACCTTGGAGGCAGGGCAATGGCAGGGCTCCAGCAGTATCTGCAAAGCCTGAGAAGCTCGACTCCTCAAGGATAGCTCACAGACGCAGAGGAGGCTGTGAAGAGGGATAGATCCCTGGGGTACACTTGAACCACCAAAACGCACCCTGCTCACTAGCACCAAGCACGTACGGCTTATAGCCCAACAATCCAATTCTGGCTCTTTCTCACCTCACTTGGCAAGGGGGGGAGCCATGGAGGAGCAAGATGCACCATTTCAGTTGAGGAGGGATATATCTGATATCAGACCCACACATCACACCTAGATAGACTGGAACTCTCCAGAAGGCCAAGGTAACAGATATATTCGTTGTCTAACAAGTGTGGAAGTGGGAATCTTGACTGTGAGGACTCCATAGTCCCCAACTTGTGGGTTGGTGGCTGCGACTCCCCCCTGAGGTGGTGACTAAGTGGTAGCATCTGGGTTGCTAGCCTGTAAACAGAAGAAGTTAAGGTGGGCTGTGGAGTGGCCTGGTGCCTGGGCCACACTCTTTTGCTGAGTTGTTACTGTTGCCACCATGTGGACGTGCCTAGGCTTGGAGCAAGGTTACAGGGCCTGTGGGGCTGACTGGCTGTGCAGAAGCAGAAGGTGTCACTTCTGCAGGCAGTGACTCTATTACTGGCAGCCCTATGCTTCCTGCTCAACGTGGGGCTGGGGCTCTGCACCATAATCGGCAGCCTGATGGCACCCCGAGGGGTTAGGAGGCAGATAACTGAGTGCCTCAGTATGGTGCTGAGAGAATGCTGCTCCCGAGTCTCCCACCCCTGTCTGGGTTTACTTCAAACCTGCAGCTTCTCCTTTCTCCTCCTCTGTGACCTCAGTGGCAGCACCAGAACAGTCTGTGCTTCTTCTTACTTTTCTCCCAGGTGGGGTAAATTGAGGCTGCGAGGATAGGGATTTGTCCACTCAGTAGAGTCAGAAATAGAACCCAGGGCCCTTGGTGCCCCAGTATGGAAGTCTTATTTCTACTTACCATACTTTACAATCAGTTCTTTCTATTGCCCTCTCCTGTCCCCTGACCTCCTCCAGCATTCTCTTTCTGGAGTGTACCCTGTCTGCACATGTCTGTATCCTGTAGGACTGATGCCCTCATCATCTTTGCTCCCCTCCCTAACTTCCACCTGCATATCCTGTGTCTCTACTCAGGTCAGTCCTTTTCCCATTTAACCACTTGCACAGGGACGCTAGGCCTCCCCACTAATTCTCCCTATTCACTCTTCCCCATCCTATCTGTATTTTAGGTATTGTTGATTGGGGAGTGAGTGCAAAGACCCTCTTGGAGCTGTAGGCCCCTTGGAGGGAGTGAAATGTGAATTTCTGGTTCTTGAGGAATTTGCCACCTTTGACTCTCCAGTAGTCCAGACGTGTTCCTGTGGAGGGATTTCCCAGAATGTCCCCAAGAGCAGTTCCCTGAGGGTGGAATGCCACATGCCTTCCTTCTCTGCCAGGAACTGATGGGACATGGTATTTTTTGGTATTCCAAACTGTGATCATATTTGATTCTGCCTCTTTGAAACTTATGTACCTGCACATCTGTACGTGCATTTGGACTAAAATAGCAATTTTTCTTCCTGTCTGTGTGTGTGTGTGTGTGTGTGTGTGTGTGTGTGTGTGTGTGTGTGTGTGTGTGTGTGTGTTTTCAGATCTTCAGTCTTAAACTCAGGGCCTGGGTTCTGTCTCTTAGTTTTTATCACTCATGACCAGTGCTCTACCACCTGATCCACATCTCTACTTCTGGCATTTTGGTGATTCATTGGAGATAAGTGTCTTACAGACTTTCCTACAAGGGATCCTTTATTTGTTTGTTTGTTTTTGGTCGGTCATGGGGCTTGAACTCTGAGCTTGGGCGCTGTCCCTGAGGTTTTCAGTTCAAAGACAGCACTTTACTGCTTGAGCCACAGTGCCATTTCTGGTTTTCTAGTGATTTATTGGAGATAAGAGTCTCATGGAGGGCTTGGAAAGTGGCTCAGTGGTAGAGGGCTTGCCTTGCATTCAAGAGGCCCTGGATTCTATTCCTCAGTACCACATAAGCAAAAAGAAAAAAGCCAGAAGTGGCAATGTGGCTCAAGTGGTAGAGAGATAGCCTTGAGCTGAAGAGATAAGGAACAGTGCTCAGACCCAGAGTTCAGGCCCCAGGACCAGACCCAACAACAACAATAACTAAAGAGTCTCATGGACTTTCCTGCCTGGTCTGGCTTTGAACTGTGGTCCTTAGATCTCCCACTTGAGTAGTTAGGATTACAGGCGTGAGCCACTGGTGATTTGGCTTCTTCCATTTTTTGTTTTTCAAGTTTTTCATTGTTATTTAATCGTAAGAGACTCAGATTTGCCTGCCCAGGCTGGCTTATAAACGCAATCCTCCCATTGCAAACCTCATGATTGGATTATAACTATGAGCCACCAGTACCACTCTGGGATTTGTCATTTTTGACAAATGCTAAATGTGTCTATTGAGATGGTCTGAGCATTGAACATTGCACTGCACCCAAGGCAAATTTCAGGAGAATGACAAAGATGTAGAGACCGTTTGGTGCCTCACACACACCATTACATAATGTAAGTTAATGACTTTCTTCCCAGAAATACATAACTTTTATCTTTATACAATGTAAGGTGCTTAAGTGCTTCTTCATATTTATCTAAAATAGTATATACATTGAAAGGAACTCCACCATATGTAAACAAAATATTTTTTGTTAGTGATGGGGATTGAACTCTGGCACTGTCCTTCAGCTCTTTAAGCTCAAGGCGAATGCTCCACCACTTGTGCCACAGCACCATTTCTATCTTTGTCTGTTCATGTGGTGTTGAGGAATCAAACCCAGGGCTTCATGCATGAGAAGCAAATACTCTATCACTGAGCCATCTTCCTAGGTCACTAAACAAAAGACATTTATGTGTCAGCTGGGCACTGTTGGCTGACACTTGTAATACTAGCTACTCAGGAGGCTAAGAGGTGGGGATTGCGGTTCAAAGCCAGCCTGAGCAGGTAAATGGAGCTGTGGCTCAAGTGGTAAAGCACTAGCCTTGAGTAAAAATAGCAAAGGGACAGGGCCCAGCCCCTGAATTCAAGTCCTACTCTGCACTACCAGTTTAAAACTTTTTTTAATGATAAAGCAAGTCATCATCCATGGGTCTAAAACACTTGTGAGCAGTTGCTGACATACATGTCTGCCAACCTACAACATCGGCACATGCAACATGATAGACTTATACATTTCTGTTCATTTCAAGGCTAGGTACAATCACATGATTACAATATATGGAGAAGCTGCAATCAGTTTGAAGTCTACGTTCATTTTCTTTGTCAGTGCTCTTGTAAGTGTGTCTGAGCAGTGTCCCTCACAGGAAGAAAAGAAGCTCCTAATGACTCACCTTAATCTCATGTTGTGAGTAGAAATAAGACCGGGCTGTATGTCAATGCAACATTGCTTGGCTGTTTTTGACTCATCCTGGTTCCTTGAAGGCAGAGCCCCATCTTTTGATTCCATGTTAGGGATCTCAGGGGAGGTCACCATCAAATAGGAACTGAAGAATATAACCAGCTCCCCTTCATTAAAACCTCATTGTAGTTGAAGCCAGTGGTTCACATGTGTAATCCTAACTACTCAGGAGGCTAGCAATATATGGTTGTGGTTCAATGCCAGCACTGGGTAGAAAAGTCCATGACACTTTTATCTCCAATTAAACATCAAAAAAACTTGAAGTGGACCAGTGTCCCAAGTGGTAGAGTGCTAGCCTTGAGCAAAAAAGCTCAGGGACAGCCCTAGGAATGGCACACACACACACACACACACACACACACACACACACACACACACAAACAAACAAATACACACACATACACACACACTCAAACACACATACACTCCTTTTTGTTAGCTCATCTAATGCTCCCAACAACCATATAAGTCAGGTATGCTTATTTCCATATTACAGAGGAGGAAAATTCCTGGTGTGTCAGTGGACTCAGACCTCAAATCCATGCCCCTGTCCCACTACTTTTTTTGGGAATAAACCTGTGGACCAAGAGACAAACAGGTTACAGGCATTCTGTGGTGTGTGTGTGTGTGTGTGTGTGTGTGTGTGTGTGTGTGTGTGTGTGTGTGTGTGTGTGTGTGTGTGTGTGTGTGTGTGTGTGCACCAATCCTAGGGTTTGAACTTCGAGTCTGGGTTCTGTCCCTTAGCTTTTATTCTCAAGGTTGGCACACTGTACCACTTGAACCAAAGCTCCACTTCTTGGTCTTTAGTTCTTCATTGGAGATGACTCTCACAGACTTTTCTGCCCAGGCTGACTTTGAATCATGCATGGTTCTCAGATCTCAGCCTCCTCAGTAACTAGGAGTCTAGATGTAACTATTGGCATCAGGCATAGATTCTTCACCCTTCTGGGTAAATCTGTCTTACCTGGATTCCTCAGTGTGAATTGGTTTTAATAATGTTTGACCCTAGGCCAGTTGAGACTTGTATGTCCTTATTACAGAGTCTGGCTGGTGCTTCATTACAGCACTAACTACTCTGCCTGTGATGAAAGTTTTTGAAAAGAAAAAGTAAGCCAGGTGATGGTGACTCACACCTTTAATTCTAGCTGGTGAAGAGGCTGAGATCTGAGGATTGCTATTCAAAGCCAGCCTGGGCAGGGAAGACTGTAAGAATCTGGAAGTGGGGCTGTGGCCCAAGTGGTAGAATTTTAGCGTTGAATGAAGAGCTCAGAAACAGTGCCCAAGCCCTCTTTTCAGACCATAGGACAAACACAAAATGAAAGAAAGAGAAAGAAAGAAAGGGAGTAGGGGCAGGAGGAGAAGGAAAGAGGGAGAGAAGAATTATGGCATTAGTGGCTCAGATATGTAAAAGCAAACCAGTAGTGGAACTGTGTCGCAAAGTGGTAGAGAGTTAGCTTTGAGCGAAAAAGCTCAGACACAGGCCCTGTGATCAAGTCCAAAGAAGACAAAAAAGAGAGGGAGGGGATAGAAGGAGAAAGGGAAGGAAGGAATGATCTAGTTCAAGAGTTGAGTGAAATAGAAACTTCTGGGTATCCGGGAATCTACAGACAACCAGGAGGCATAGTTTTTTAACCACACATCCTTGGCTGGTGCTGACAGTCAGATTCCCCCCACAGAGTCCATGCTGTGCTTGAGTTCAGGCCTATTGAATCCTCCCTGGGCCTTGGGACTGAAGATCTAGCCTTTGCTTCATTTGTAAAGACTAGGAACCCGAGGACATCAAGGACCTCTCATGGCAAGAAGAGTAAGACATGGGTATCCATTCCTTGAAATCAGATCCTTTCAGTGACATGACTACTCTGATCCTTCTATCCTATCATCTAAAAAATACCTACATCACCAGCACTCCAGGAAAAGAAAGGGAGCCCCCTCAATGGGTATAGGGTGGGTCTCTCTATCCCATTTGACAGTCCTGGTCCAGCACAGATTCTGCCAGCCCTCTCCTTCTCTCTCCCTCCCTCCCTCTATTGTTTTGGGGAGTCTTCAATGACCAGAGTATAGAATGGGCTGCTATCTCCCCATTGGCAACAACAGTATTTAGCCATTTTCCTCAAAATCACAGCCAGAGCACGAGTGATTAAAGTCAAATTCAAATCTGCCAGCAAGTCATAACATATAGGGCTAGGACATTTATCAAGGCTGTGGACCTCTAGTGACCTCAAAGAAAGCCAGTGAGAT
The DNA here is from genome assembly GCF_024711535.1 of Dipodomys merriami. NCBI lineage: Eukaryota > Metazoa > Chordata > Mammalia > Rodentia > Heteromyidae > Dipodomys > Dipodomys merriami. Next base: position 1,412,762 of record NW_027204226.1, read on the forward strand.
GGGGCAGGGAAGAGGCTGCAGTGGGACTTCTCTTCTCTGCCCTGCACCTTATAAGGCTTCTCAAATCAAGGTCAGGCCAAATAATAATGACAAATAATAAATATTGATTACTAACAACTCCTGTATTGAGACATGAAGGTTTCATTTATTTTATTTTTACCCCATCAAATGTCCATACCCACCCCATGGAGTATTTATTATTATTGATGTTCTTTCTTAAACTTCATTCACATATCAGAAAATGGTATTCAGAGAGATTAAGCCACTGACTAGAGCCACACAGCTCAAAATGCAAATAGTAAACATAAGAATACTTTCTGAGGCAGGTGCTGGTATCTCATGCTTGTAATCTTAGTTACTCAGGAGGCTGAGGTCTGAGGATCATGGTTTACAGCCATGATCTCCGATTAACCACTAAAATGCCTGCAATGGAGCTGTAGCCCAAGTTATAGAGTGTTAGTTTTGAGTGAAATATCTAAGGGACAGTGCCCAGATCTTGAGTTCAAGCTCTGGTACTGGCACCAAAAAATAAAAACAAAAAAAAAGGCTCATAACCTTCACCCAAGACTATCTCCCACACACCAACAAAAACCTGGACCTGAAGGTGTGTGTGGCTCAAGAGGTAAGTACTAGTCTCAAGCAGAATAAGCTAAGGGAAAGTGTCTAAACCCTGAGTTCAAGCCTCCCCACTATAAACTTGTGTGTATATGTATATGTGTGTATATCTATATACACATATATAAAATGTGTCCACACATATGTACACATGCATGTATGTATACACATATGTGTATGTGTTGATTGGGGGATATCAGGCCTGATATCTCAAGCAAGAGAAAATTTTTGCATCATTCAGCCTGTAGATGGAGACTCAGAATTTCTATACTGCAGTTAAGTGAGGATACTCAAATTTTGAAATTCATCAAATCATTGGACAAAGCCCATTCTATTTAGGAAGGGTAATCATCTTTTTTTGCTTTGTTTTGTTATGTTTTTGTTTTTTGCCAGTTCTGGGGCTTGACCTCAGGTCCTGCGCACTGTCAGTGAGCTGCTTTTGCTCAAGGACAGTGCTCTACCACTTGAGCCACAGAGTAACTTCTAGGTTTTGTTCATGCGGTATTGAGGAATCAAACCCAGAGATTCATGCATGCTAGGCTAGCACTCTAACACTAAGCCACATTCCCAGGCCATAATAAATCTTCTTTACTCCAAGTTTAAAATTATTTAAATTTATCTATTGAAATTTACCCATGTGATTAAAATGGTAATCACATCCAAAAATTTTTTAATTTCTTTCCTTTTTTATTGCAAAAATACTGTACAGAAGGGTTACAATTACTTGGGCTAGGTAATGAATACATTTCTTATCAAACATTGTTGCCTCTTCCTTTGTTTCCCCTTACCATCCCTTCCCATCTCCCACCCACCGACCCTTAATCCCCCCTCCCTCCAAAGATGTAAAGTTTGTTTTTCTCCATAACGACTTTTATATCTCATTGTTGCAATGGGTCCACCTGTATCCCTATTTAAACAATTTGTTTTTTATTTGTTAGGAAATGGAAAGACTTGGAAAAAATTATATTAAGTGAAGTAAGCCAGACCCAAAGAAACATAGGTCCCAAGGGTTCCCTTATATGCAACAAATAGTATATGTCTGACATAAGCAGAAACGGTCAGATAAATTGATGTTAGGCGAAATGAACCCCAAGATAAAGATTCAAATGTTTTTTCTTCCTTGCGATTATTTCTAACAGCTTTATAAGATGATTACTTTGTTGCTTTGTATGTCCCTTCCCCACAGTATAACCCCTGCTTCCAAAAGTCTTTTCACAGCAACATTTACATTGATGTTTAACTAAAACATGAGGCACTACATGCTAGCAGAATTAATGTGTTAAAATTCACCATCTCTAGCCGTGAGTTGTTCGCTCATGGCTGTAATTCTAGCTATTCAGGAAGCTTAGAGCTGAGGACTGAAGCTTTATGAGACTCATCTCCAATTAACTATCTCAAAAAACTGATGTGGAATTATGGTACCAGTGGCAGAGTGCTAGCCTTAAGCAAAAAAACCAACGGATGGTGCCCAGGACCTAGTACAAGCAATAAAACTGTGTGTGCATGAGCATGAACACACAAACACACACACACATGCACACATATAAGCACATGCACATACACACCATTACTACCACTATCACTAGAATATCATGACTCTAGTCACAGGAGATCTGCCACAGTCAAATTGTGAGACAGGAAGTAGAATGGTGGGTTTCCTGAGACTGTGGAAAGGGATGGATGGAAGGTGCTCTTTAATAAGTGCTTAATTTCAGGTTGGATTCTGAGAAAGTTCTAGAAGTTGGTATCAGAGAGGGTGCATGAAAATTTGAATGTACTTAAAGCCACTGAAGTGTACAATTGTAACTGGTTGAGATGACACATTTTATGCTATGGTTATTTTCCCAGGATGAGAGAATAGATAACAATACAGCCAGGGAGGGCCTGGACAAGAAAAGATAGCAGGAGGCGAGGGCCCTTATAGTGTTCACTCCTTCAGTTTCCCACGAACAAATATCTGCTGTTGAGCCACTTGTGCTGGGCTTATGACAGGTTGGAGCAAAGGCAGTGGGTGGCTACCTGTAATTGGCCCTCTATCATTTGAGCCACATCTGTACTTCTGGCTCTTTTTAAGTTAATTGGAGATAAAACTCTCAGATTTAGCTGCCTGGGCTGGATTTGAACTTCAATCATCAGATTTAAAGCTTATTATACTATCTTAAAGAAATGATTGGAACTTGCTCTTTTGTTGTTGTTGGTTTTGGTTGTCAGGCTTGCATTTGGGTCCCAGGCTCTGTACCTGAGTTCTTCTATTTAAGGCTAGCATTCTACCAGTTTTCATTACTACACTACTTTTGGTTTTCTGGTGATTAATTGGAAATAAAGTATCACAGACTTTACTGCTCAGACTGGCCATGAACCTTGATCCTCTGATCTCAATCTCTTTAGTAGTTAGGATTTCAGGTGTGAGCCAATTACACCTTGCTGGGAACCTGCTCCTTTATGAAGGAAGGCATTCTGATTATCTCCATTTTCCAGATATAGAAAAACAGGCAACAAATTAAAATGACTTGTCTATGATGTCACACGTTAGTAAATGCTGGAGCTGGGTCTTTTATCCTGGTCTTTCCAATGGCAAATCTCACCCTCAAATAATACTCCATTAGTGTGTTGCCTTTGTTATCCCCTACCCTCACATTCCTGTAGCAAGGAATCAAAAACACCCACAGGTGTGATTAAGTACAGGCTCTGTCTAATGAAGAGAGTGCCTGGGTTTGAGTCTCATCTTCACTACTGAAGTTGGATTGAGAGGTTTGTTGGGCCGGGATTAAAAGTTTGTGTTTTTGGCCCTGGCAAATCATTGGTTTTGTTCCAGTAGCCTGGTCTGTAAGACTAAGATAATGATTACCTATCTCATAGGTTTATTACCAAGTTCACAAAGAAAAAGGTGGGTTGGTGCCTAGCATACACTCAGCAACCCATTGATGTCAGCTGTTTATTTCATTGAGTAAAGATGGCAGCCTATGGCTGGGTGTACAGCTCAATAGTAAAGCCTATACTTATTTAGCATGGTGTGGAGGAGGAAGTTTGGGAGGGGCCAGGAGGAAGAATCAAGAAGAAGGAAGAAGAAACGGTAGAATGTGGCCAGGCACCAGCAGCTCAAGCCTGTAATCCTAGCTACTTAGAAGGCTAAGATCTGTGGATGGTGGTTCAACCCAGCCTGGGCAGAGAAGTCTCTGAGACTCTCAAGTCTAATAAAGTACTCAAAATAGCTGGAAATGGCATTGTTGCTCAAGGGGTAGAACACTACCCTTGATTGAGCACAATTTGGCTCAGGGACAGTGCTCAACCAATGAGTTCCAGTTCCAGGTATGGCTAAATCAATCAGTCAATCAATAAAACAAGGAGTACAAGTGGAAGATTCGGTTGTGTGTTAGCCATGTATTTTTTTCTTGCTATGACAAAATATTTGACAGAAATATCCTAGGAAGTTATTTTGCTCAGTGTCATAGATTTCAGGCATTAATGGCAGAGAAGAACATGGAGGACATGGAGCATGGGGAGGGGTAAGATAGGGAAAGGGAGTGCTTCGATGGGAAGATTCTCTTTTCTCTTCATTAACTCCGTATGGAAAGCCAGCATACCGGATGGTGCCACCCATGTGCAGGAGGGATATCTGCTTCGGTTAATCTGTTATGGAAACCCACCAAACACACCCAGAGTTATGCTTTAATTATTAGCTGGGCGCATCTAAACCAAATCAAATCAATCCCATTGAAGCTCATCCTCAAGATTAACCATCACAGATATCAATTTCATTTGCCTCCAAATTTACATTCCTTGTTATCTCTCAACTCACCAATCATTTATCATTCTTGTTTTTTTTCACATTTAGGCTAGTGTGTGTGTGTGTGTGTGTGTGTGTGTGTCCTACTTAATGGTGAAACCACATATACTTTTCTCCTAAAATCAGCAACAAGGGTACCATATCTACTGTCACCACTTGTAAGTTGCAGGAACTAGATTTGCAAGGAAAATCAATTTGACAATAGAAATGTCAATCTCTGTGTTGATAGGAAGGAGTGTAATTATCTTTTTTGCAGATAATATTATCTTTTTTTGTTCCATCCTGAGCCTAGAAATCAGCGATTGTGTTTTGTCGCTGAGCTTTTTACTCAAAGCTAGAGTTCTACCCCTTGAACTGCAACCCCACCTCTGGTTTTTTAATGGTTAATTGGAAATAAGAATCTCAAGAGTCTCACATACTTCTTTGTCCAGTCTAGCTTCCAACTGCAATCCTCAGAAATCAGCCTCCTGAGTAGCAAGGATTAGAGGCAGCAGCCACTGGCTCCCAAATCTCATATTATTTTTTATTTAGAAAATTACAAGACCCAGCAATCCAACTTTTGGGCATTTACGCAAATGTTTACAAACAAGACCACACTAAAGCTACCAGCACAACTATGTTTATTGCAGCATTATTTACCATAGCTAAGATCTGGAACCAACCCAGATGCCCCTCAGTAGATGAATGGATCAAGAAAATGTGTTATATATACACAATGGAATTCTATGATCCATCAGAAAGAATGACATTGCCCCATTTGTTAGGAAATGGAAAAACTTGGAAAAAATTACATTAAGTGAAGTAAGCCAGGCACAAAGAAACACAGGTCCCCTGGTTTCCCTTATTTGCAATATCTAGTATATGTATGAGTCAAGCGGAAAAAGTCAGATAATGTGATGTTAGGAAAATGAATCCTTAGGTATTTTAATGTTTTTTTAATTTCATGCATGTGTTTCTAACGCATTTATAAGTTTATTTCTTTGTTGCTTTGTATGTCCCTCCACCACAGTATAACCCCTGCTTTCAATATATTTGATGTCAGTATAAATTATGGAGGAGATGGGGAAAAACAGTCATTTAAGGATTCAGGTGGACCTGTTGCAACAATGAGAAGTAAAAATTGTCATGTCAAAAAGGAGCTTTACAATGATCGTGGGGGGGAGCGGGGGGAGAGAAGGATTGGAGGGAGGGAGGAGGCTGGGAAGGGAGGTGAAGGGTAAACAAAGGAGGAGGCTGCAATGCTTGGTAAGAAATGTATGCATTATCTTGCCCACGTAATTGTAACCCCTCTGTACAGTATATTCACAAATAAAATAAAATTAAAGAAAGAAAGAAATGAACCTACAGACCTATAACCAAGTAGTCTTCGATAAGGGAGCTAAAATAATAGAATGGAAGAAAGACAGCCTGTTCAGTAAATTGTGTTGGCAAAATTGGTAAACTACTTGTAGAAAACTAAAGCTAGATCCTTATATATCACCCTGTACTAAAATCAATTCCAAATGGATCAAAGACCTCGGAGTCAAAGCAGACATTCTGAAAACATTACAGGATGGAAAAGGAGAAACCATAGGTCTCCTTGGCTCAGGCCGAAATTTTCTTTTTTTCTTTTTAATATTATTTTATTTTATTTGTCAACATACTGTACAGAGGGGTTACAATTACATGGGCAGGATAATGCATACATTTCTTACCAAGCATTTCAGCCTACTCCTTTGTTTACCCTTCACCTCACTTCCCAGCCTCCCCTCCCCCCCAAGCAAACATACCCCCTCCCCCCACACACACCGACATTGTAAACCTGGTTTTGACATGACATTTTGTACTCATTGTAGTAACAGGTCCACCTGAATCCTTAAACGAATTGTTTGTCCCCATCTCCTCCACATGTTATACTGACATCAAATATAGTGAAAGCGGGGGTTACACTGTGTGGGAGGGACATACAAAGCAACAAAGAAATAATCTTATAAATGCGTTAGAAACACATGCATGAAAGAAACGAAAACATTAAAATACGTATTTAAAGGTTCATTTTCCTAACATCATATTATCTGACTTTTAAGCTTGACTCATACCTATACTAGATATTGCAAATAAGGGAAACCATGGGACCTATGTTTCTTTGGGCCTGGCTTACTTCACTTAATATAATTTTTTCCAAACCTTTCCATTTCCTAACAAATGGGGAAATGTCATATTTTCTGATGGAGGCATAGAATTCCATTGTGTATATATACCACATTTTCTTGATCCATGCATCTACTGAGGGGCATCTGGGTTGGTTCCATATCTTAGCTATGGTAAATATTGCTGCAATAAACATAGGTGTGCTGGTAGCTTTAGTGTAGTCTTGTTTGTATACATTTGGGTAAATGCCCAAAAGTGGGATTGCTGGATCATAGGGGAGATCTATGTGAAGTCTTTTGAGGAACCTCCATACTGCTTTCCAACGTGGTTGAACAAGCTTACATTCCCAACAACAATGAAGTAAGGTTCCTTTCTGTCCACATCCCCTCCAGCATCTGTTGTTGTTAGAGTTCTTGATTTTTGCTATTCTAACTGGAGTGAGGTGAAATCTCTATGTTGTTTTGATTTGCATTTCTTTTATGGCTAGGGATGTTGAACATTTCATCATGTGTCTATTGGCCATCCTTCTTTCTTCTTCAGAGAAGCTTCTCTTTAAGTCTTTCGCCCACTTATTTATTGGGCAGTTGTTTCTTTGAGGATTTGTTGTTGGGTGGTTTAATTTTTTGAGTTCCAAGTATATTTTAGATATGAGACCCTTGTCCGTTGTATGGCTAGTAAAGATCTTCTGCCAATCGGTGGGCTTTCTATTGATCTTGCTAGCTTTGTCATTTGCCCTGCAGAAGCTCTGCAACCTTATGCAATCCCATTTGTCCAACCTTTCTTTGATTTGTTGTGCTTCCGGGTCTCTATTAAGAAAATTTCGGCCTGAGCCAAGGAGACCTAGGGTTTCTCCTATTCCATCCTGTAATGTTTTCAGAGTGTCTGCTTTGACTTCAAGGTCTTTGATCCATTTGGAGTTGATTCTGGTGCAGGGTGATATATAAGAATCTAGCTTTAGTTTTCTACATGTCGTTAACCAATTTTGCCAGCATCATTTACTGAAGAGGCTGTCTTTCTTCCATTCTATTGTTTTAGCTTCCTTATCGAAGATTAGATGGCTAAAGGTCTCTAGGTTCATTTCTGAGTTTTCAATTCTATTCCATTGGTCCTGAGGTCTGTTCTTATGCCAATACCAAGCTTTTTTTTATTACTATGGCTTTATAGTAGAGTTCGAAAATTGGTATTTATATTCCTCCAGCAGTGTTCTTTCCGTTGAGGAGCGTTTTTGCTATTCGGGGTCTTTTATTGTTCCATATGAATTTTTGGATTGCCTCTTCTACTTCCTTGAAGAATGAGGGTGGAATTTTGATAGGTATCGCGTTGAATTTGTAGATAGCCTTGGGAAGTATTGCCATTTTCACGATGTTAATCTTTCCATTCCAGGAGCATGGGAGGTTTTGTCATTTTTTAAGTTCTGTGTTGATTTCCTTTTTCAAGATTTAAAAGTTTTCATCATAGAGGTCCTTCACTTCTTTCGTTAAGTTAATTCCAAGGTATTTTATTTTTTTGTGGGGCTATTACAAATGGAGTTGCTTTCCTAATTTCAGCCACACTTTTCTCATTGTTGGCATACAGAAAAGCCATTGATTTTTGGGGGTTAATTTTATAACCTGCTACGTTGCCCAAGTTTTGAATCAGCCTGAGTAATTTGGGAGTGGAGTCTATGGGATTCTTTAAATACAAGATCATGTCATCTGCAAAGAGGGAGAGTTTTATTTCTTCTTTCCTTATTTGGATCCCCTTTATGTCTGCATCTTGTCTTATTGCTGTAGCTAGGCATTCTAATACTAGATTGAAGAGAAGTGGAGAGAGTGGGCATCCTTGTCTTGTTCCTGACTTAAGAGGAAATAGCTTTAGTTTTTCACCATTGAGTATAATGCTGGCTGTAGGTTTGTCATATACAGCCTTTATTGTATTGAGGAATGTTCCATGGATTCCTAATTTTTCCAAAACCTTCATCATAAAGGGGTGTTGGATCTTATCGAATGCTTTTTCTGCATCTATTGAGATAACCATGTGGTTCTTATACTTGCTCCTGTTGATGTGATGAATAATATTAATTGATTTGCTTATATTGAATCAGCTTTGCATCCCTGAAATGAATTATGTTTGATCATGGTGTATGATTTTTTGGATGAATTGTTGAAGTCAATTGGCCAAAATTTTGTTGAGAAGTTTTGCATCAATGTTCATCAAAGAAATGGGTCTATAGTTCTCTTTCTTTGATGAGTCCCTGCCTGGTTTTGGGATAAGGGTTATGATGGCTTCATAGAATGTGTTCGGTAGTGAGCTTTCTCTTTCAATTTCATTGAAGAGTTGGAAGAGTATTGGTGTAAGCTCTGCTTTGAAGGCCTTGTAAAATTCCGCTGTAAAACCATCTGGTCCTGGACTTTTCTTAGCTGGGAGGTCTCTTATTGCTGTTTCTATTTCAATGCTTCATATGGGCCTGTTAAGCTGGTTTAACTCATCTTGGTTTAGTTTTGGCATGTCAATATTTGCTAGGAAAAGGTCCATTTCTGTCAAGTTGTTGAACTTATTAGCATAAAGTTTTGAGAAGTATTCCCTTATAATGTTCTGAATCTTGGTTGTTTCCGTGGTGATGTTTCCGTTCTCATCTCTGAGTTTATTAATTTGGGTGTGTTCTCTCCTTTTTCTGATAAGGTTTGCTAAGGGTCTGTCAATTTTGTTAAGTTTTTCGAAGAACCAACTCTTTGTTTTGTTGATACTTTCTATAGTTTTTGTAGATTCTAAATCATTTAATTCTGATTTAATTTTGATTATTTCTTTCCGTCTACTGGATTGGGGTTTATCTTGCTGCTCTTTTTCAAGGAGGTTTAGATGTGTCATTAAATTGTTAGTTTCCGATCTCTCCAATTTGTTGATGTAAGAGCTCAGAGCTATAAACTTGCCTCTGAGTACTGCCTTTGCTGTGTCCCAGAGGAGCTGGTAATTTGTGTGTTCATTTTTGTTGAATAGCATGAACATTTGAATTTCCTTTCTAATCTCTTCCATGACCCACGCATGATTCAGCAGTGTGTTGTTCAGCCTCCATGTAATACCGGACTTTCTTTGGTGGCTTTTGGTGTTGAGTTCTAATTTTATTCCCTTGTGGTCAGAGCGAATGCAAGGTATAACTTCAATGTTTCTGAATTTAGACACGTTTGCTTTGTGGCCTAAAATGTGGTCTATTTTAGAAAACGTTCCATGTGCTGCTGAGAAGAACGTGTATTCTGAGGCTGCTGGGTGAAATGTTCGGGAAATGTCTGTTAAGTCTAGTTGATCCATGAAGCTGTTTAGATCTGCGGTTTCTCTGTTGAGTTTTTGACCAGTTGATCTATCTAGTGGGGAGAGTGGTGTGTTAAAATTCCCAACAATTAATGCCTTTGGATCTATATGGGATTTGAGGGAAAGTAGTGTTTCTTTGATAAATTTGGGTGCTCCTTTTTTTGGCGAATAGATATTTAGAATTGTAATATCCTCCTTAAGGAGAGATCCTTTAATTAGTATGTAGCGACCTTCTTTATCTCTTCTCACGAATTTTAATTTGAAGTCTATTTTATCTGATATTAGGATTGCAACTCCTGCCTGTTTATGGGGGCTGTTTACTTGGTAGATTTTGTTCCAGCCTTTAACATTGAAAATGTGTTTGTTTTTACGGGCAAGATGTGACTCCTGAAGGCAGCAGATAGAAGGGTCTTGTTTTTTAATCCAACTAGAGAGTCTGTGTCGCTTAATTGGAGAGTTCAGTCTGTTAACGTTAAGAGATAGGACTGAGAGGTATTTGGGAGTTCCTGCCATGTTATCTACCTTCTTGGGGGCTGCGAAAACTGTGTTCTTCCTAAGGTTCTTGGATTCTCAGTTTGGGTGCAGTTTCTTGGCCTTTCTTGCGGTCTTGTTGTTTTTCTATGTGTAGGACATGTTTAAGAATCTTTTGTAAGGCTGGTTTGGTGGAGATGAATTGTTTCAATTTTTCTTTGCTATGGAAGGTTTTTATTTGGCCTTCAGTTATGAAGGAGAGTTTAGCTGGGTTCAGTATTCTTGGTTGATAGTTGGTTGTTTTTAGGGCATGGCATACGTCATTCCAGGCTCTTCTTGCTTTGATTGTCTCTGCTGAGAAATCTGAGGTGATTCTAATTGGTTTCCCTTTATAGGTGATTAACCTTTTCTCCTTGACAGCTTTAAGGATCTTTTCCTTGGTCTGGGTTGATCCTGTGTGGATTATAATGTGACAGTGGGATGTCCTATTCTGGTCTGGTCTATTTGAGGTTCTAAAAGCTTCTTGTATCTGAATAGGCCTATCTTTTTGTATGTTTGGGAAGTTCTCTGCTAGAATCCTGTTAAACAAATTTCCTAGACCATTAACTTCTCTTTCTAGGTGCTCCTCTACACCCATTGTCCTTCGACTGGGCCTTCTGATGGTGTCTTCCAGGTGTTGGATAGATCTATCATATTTCTTGGACTTGTCTTGGATGGTTGTATGTTCTTTCTGTATAATATCTAGGCTGTCTTAAATCCCTGAGATTCGATCTTCTGCATGGTCTAACCTGCTGTCAAGACTCTCTACTTTGTTTTTTATCTCTTTTCCTTCTAATTGGTCAGCTTTGATGGCTTCAAGTTCTTTGTTGAAGCTTTGTTTTAGGTCTTGTATGAATTTCTTTACTTCCTTAATTTGGTGTTCAATGTTTGTTCTCAAATCACTTTGTTGATTGTTTATGGTTTCTTTGGACTCCCATTCCTTCTGTTGGGTTCCATTCAGCATTCCTTTTGTGGTCTCCCTGACTTCATCTTTGTGTATTCTCTACCTGGTCTCTCAATTCCTGAATTACTCTTTGATTAGCTTCCTCCCGTCTGTGGGATTCCTGCAGTTCTCTTTCTTCCCATTCGTGGGATTCCTGCAGTTCTCTTTGAGTGTTCTCAGCCTGCTCACGCCATTCCTCCCTTTCTCTTTGAGTATTCTCAAGTTGTTCACGCAAATCCTGTAACAGAGTTTGAGTAGCTTCCTCACGCTTATGATATTCCTGTGTAAACTTCTGGGATGCCTACTCTCTCTCCCTATCACGCTCATACAGAGTCCTTTGTACATTGTCAAAATTCTCATTTATCATGTTTGCTAGTAGTGATTGTAGAGCAATTTGGGAACTCTCCTCTGGATTATTCTTTATCTGTTCTAATCCCTGATTATCAAGTTTGGGAATTGAGATGCCCGAATTTGCCATTTTTCTTTTGTTTTTCCAGCTTACTCTGCTCATTTGAGATGAAGATAGCACCAGTTTTGTGCTAGAGCACTATCTGAAGGCAACCATCAACCAAAGTTTGCGTTTGTACAGTCAATAGTCAACAGATACAATCTAGTTCAACAGATACATCTATTCAACATCAAACAACTATATGTTAAAGGACTTCGAACCGCAGAAAAGAATTTGGAAAGCCAGAAATTATTAGGATTAGGGAGAGATGTGGGTAAAAAATAGGAATAGATTGGTGTGGGGAGGCACAGGGAGAGTTAACTATGTCCTAATCACAATGCAGGAAATGGGTTGGGTAGGATGCAAGTAGAGAGAGAGAGAAAAAGAAGAGACGGAAAGGGGAATGAAAAGAGACCAGAAAAAAAAAATAGAAATGTAAAAGTTAATGTTCTTATAGAGATTAAAAGACCATCTATTTAGAGAGGAATGTGAATATGTTTAGAGAAAGGGAGGGACATAGAGGAGATGTGAAAAACTTTAAGGATGGGAAGGGGAGAAGAAAAGATCAAAAGTTCAGTAGAGCTAGACAAAAAACAAAAAGATAAGAAAGAAAGAAGACAAGAAAAGAAAGGAAAACGCTCATTCACATATTCCTAAAATAAAAATTATAAGAGGAGAAAAAAAAACGTTACTGGAAAACAATTATTTTTTCAGAAGAGGCAAAAATTAAAGATTAATAAAAGTTTTAGAAGAGAAAAAAATTTATGTATATATATATATAAGGTAACAAAAAAACAAACGAAAAAAATAAAAGAAGAAGAAGAAAAAAAAAAGAAAAAAATGTCTTTTGATTTTTTTTGGGGGGGGAGGGGTGGGAAGAATCCTGTATCTCCCTTTTGTCTGTAACCAGTCTCTTGTTGGAGTCTCTGGTCAGCTTGAGGTCCTGTGGCTTGATTGGTTTCTTAAGTCGGTTGGTTGGAAGAGGCAGAAAAATGCTCTGCTTTACCCAAGATTTTGAGATCCCCCTCCCAGGTTAGTTTTCTGGAAGGGTGATCTGCTTTGAGAATCGCAAAAGAGGGGGATGCGGTGATGAGGCTAGGTTCTGGGTAGAGGTGAGGCCTTTCAACAAACAATAGCTTTTCCCTGGGGCTATTTTGTGATAAAGCTCACAGCGCCCAGCCTGGAGCCATTCTCAGGGTTTCTGTTTTTCAATTGAGTGTGGTGGCTGCTAGAGGGAGGGGCAGCCTCTGGCTCTGGTTACCCTGTGAGGCAAGCCACTCCAATGGCTGGCGCCTGAGCTGGGTGACTTTTCCCTGGATGGAGCTGAGTCTGGCAGGTCACTTCACCGTTAAGTTCTTGTGACCTGCTAAATGACTCGTTTTGTTCCAAGGCCTGAGATGGAGCTAGCAGCTCCTCCGAGCTTTGTCGGTATCCAACATGGAGATCACTGGTGCTGGGGGGGAGGGGTGGCCTTCCCTCCTCTGCTCCCTGAGAAGGAGTGAGGACGTCGGGCTTGTACTCACGCCGAGTCTTGGATCCTGGGTCGCTCTGGTCTGCAAACTGCAGGATGAAGATGTCCACGCCTTGTCGGTCTTGTTGGTGTTGAGTAGAATCTGCTCGTCCGCTGCGTCTGGCTCCTTTGTCCCGGACTCTCTGTGTCTCAGGTATGACCCCGAGGTGGTGGTCACCGCCGCGACCCTGCAGGCGCTCAGATGTGTCTCCTTGGCTTCCCTTCTCTTGACTAACTCTCTGTCCTATGATGGCACACTTGGTGTGATTCTCTGGCTTAGGACTGTTCACTGGAACTCTAAAACTGCTTTCTATGCGAATGCTTGTTCAGATTCCAGCTTCTCCTCCTCCATCTTCCCGGAACCACATCCAAAATTTTCTTAATTGAGTCCCGGATACAACAAATCAAAGAAAGGTTGGACAAATGGGATTGCATGAAGTTGCAGAGCTTCTGCATAGCAAAGGACATAGCTAGCAAGATCAATAGAAAGCCCACAGATAGGGAGAAGATCTTCACTAGCCATACAACGGACAAGGGCCTCATATATAAAATATACTTGCAACTAAAAAAATTAAATCCCCCAACAACAAATCATCAAAGAAACAACTGCCCAGTAAATAAGTGGGCTAAATACTTGAAGAGAAACTTCTCTGAAGAAGAAAGAAGGATGACCAATAGACACATGAAGAAATGCTCACCCTCCCTAGCTGTAAAAGGAATGGAAAACAAAACAACATTGAGATACCACCTCACCCCAGTTAGAATAGCTATAAACAAGAACTCTTTAAGTCTTTAGACCTCTTATTTATTGGGGAGTTGTTTCTTTGAGGATTTCCTGTTGGGGAATTTAATATTATGAGTTCCAAGTACATTTTAGATATGAGACCCTAGTCCGTTTTATGGCTAGTGAAGATTTTCTACGTGGGCTTTCTATTGATCTTCTAGCTATGTCATTTGCCATGCAGAAACTCTGCAACTTCAAGCAACCCCATTTGTCCAACCTTTCTTTGATTTGTCGTGTTTCTGTGTCTTTATTAAGAAAATTTCAGCCTGTGCCAACAAGACCTAGGGTTTCTCCTATTCCATCCTGTAATGTTCTCAGAGTGTCTGCTTTGACTCTGAGGTCTTTGATCCATTTTGGAGTTGATTTTGGTGCAGGGTGATATATAAGGATCTAGCTTTAGTTTTCTACAAGTAATTAACCAATTTTGCCAGAACCATTTACTGAACAGGCTGTCTTTCTTCCATTCTATTTTTTGAGCTCCCTTATCGAAGATTAGATGGCTATATGTCTGTAGGTTCATTTCTGGGTTTTCAATTCTATTCCATTGGTCCCGAGGTCTGTTCTTGTGACAGTACCAAGCTATTTTGTTTTCTATGGCTTTATAGTAGAGTTTGAAATTTGGTATTGATATTCCTCCAGCAGTGTTCTTTCCGTTGAGGAGCATTTTTGCTATTTGGGGTCTTTTATTGTTCCATATGAATTTTTGGATTGTCTCTTCTATTTCCTTGAAGAATGAGTTTGGAATTTTGATAGGTATCGCATTGAATTTGTAGATAGCCTAGGGAAGTATTGCCATTTTCACGATGTTGATCTTTCTAATCCAGGAGCATAGGAGTTTTTGCCATTTTCTTAGTTCAGGTTTGATATCCTTTTTCAAGCTTTTAAAGTTTTCATCATAGAGGTCCTTCACTTCTTTAGTTAAGTTAATTACTAGGTATTTTATTTTTTGTGGGGCTATTACAAATGGAGGTGCTTTCCTAATTTCAGCCCCACTTTTCTCATTGTTGGCATACAGAAAAGCCATTGATTTTTGGAGGTCAATTTTACACTCTGCTACTTTGCCAAATTTTGAATCAGCTTGAGTAATTTGGGAGTGGAGTCTATGGGATTTTTTAAATACAAGATCATGTCATCTGCAAAGGGGGAGAGTTTTACTTCTTCTTTCTCTATTTGGATACTCTTTATGTTTGCATCTTGTCTTATTGTTGTAGCTAGACATTCTAATACTTCATTGAAGAGAAGTGGAGAGAGTGGACATCCTTGTTTTGTTCCAGAGTTAAGAGGAAATGGCTTTAGTTTTGATGGCTTCCAATTCTTTGTTGGAGCTTTTTTTGGATCTTGTATAATTTTTTTACTTCTTTACTTTGATGTTCCGTGTTTATTCTCAAATCACTTAGTTGATTGTTTATGGTTTCCTTGGACTTTTATTCCTTCTGTGTGGTTCCATTAATCATTCTTTTTGTGGTCTCCCTGAATTTTTTCAGTTGTCTGCTTATGTATTACATGATTTCCTCTATCGATCTTTGTCTATTCTCATCCCGCTCTCGCAATTCCTGTATTACTCTTTGATTAGCTTCCTCATGTTCAAGCAATTCCTATAGTTCTTTTTGACTGTTCTCAGCCTGCTCACGCAATCCTTATCTATCACTTTGAATGTTCTCAGCCTGCTTACACAATTCATTTATTTCTCTTTGAGTGTTCTCAACCTGCTCATGCAATTCCTGAATCACTCATTGAGTAGCTTCCTCACACTTAAGACATTGCTGTTTTGATCTTTGGTTTGCATCCTATCTCTCCCTATCAGGCTCACACTCAGTCTTTGAAGGTTTTCGATCTTTACATTCACCATCTTTACCAGTATTGTTTGTACAGCTTTTTGGGAACTCTCCTCTGGATTATTCATTATTTGTTCTGTCACCTGATTACCATGAATTGGAGTGGAGATACCCGGATTTGCCATTTTTCCGGATTTTTCTGCCCATTTGGTATGAAAGTAACACCAATTTTGTGCTAGAAAACTATTTTAAGGCAAGCATCAACCAGAGTCCTATAGTTGCACAGTGAAAAGGCTGCAGATACAATCTAGTTTAACAGATAAAATCTATTCAACATCAAACAACTATGGATTAATGGGCTAAGAGCAGGAAGGAAAATTTGGCAAACCAGAAATTATTATGTTTAGGGAGAAATTTGGTGAAAATTAGGATTAAATGGATCGGGAAATGCCAAAGAGAGTGAAATTAACCAAGTCCAAATCTCAAAGAGGGAAATATGCTGGACAGAATGATAGGAGAGAGAAAAAAAGAGACCAGAAAAAATGGAAAAACAAAAAATTAATTTAAAAATTGAAACTTGAAGATTATCTAATTTTAAAGGTGAAATTGAGAGTATGAGGATAGGATGAGAGGAGGAGTGGGATTAAAAGGACACTTGAAAAACTAAAAAATAAAAATTCTTTTTTTTTTTATTGTGAAAATACTGTACAGAGGGGTTACAATTACATGGGCAAGATAATGAGTACATTTCTTATCAAGCATTGTAGCCTCCTCCTTTGTTTCCCATTCCCATCCCTTCCCATCCTCCTCCGACCCCCCCACCCAAACCTTCCACCCACCAAAATTCTAAAGTTCCTTTTTCCACATAATGACTTGTACATCTCATTCTTAAAAAATTATATAGGCATAAAGATATAATACTGCTACTAAGGAATTTAAGCCTGAGAGTATTTGAATTGAGTAATAAATTTCTGTATTAAGTGTGTACAGTATGGTAGATAAGGTGTAATAATTGACGACGGATATATCTGAGGATGAGCAGAACAGCAATTAAGTCGCGCACAAAAGGACAAAAGAGAAGAAAAATGAAGAAAATGAGAAAGAAAAAAAAAGGACTGAAAGGTCAGTAGAGACAAAAACAGCACACATACATATACACCTTAATAAAAATTTTAAGAGGAAAAATAAAAGATTAATAGAAAACAATTTTTAAAAAATTGAAAATAAAAAATAGGTAAAAAATAGTTCTTTGATTTGTTTTTTTATCGGGGGAGGTGGAGGGGAAGATCCTGTTTCTCACTTTTGTCTGTATCAACTCTCTTGGTTGAGTCTCTGGTCTGCTATGGTGTTTGGTTTTCACGTGCTTTGATTGGTTTCTTAAGTCAGTTTGTCTGAGCAGGCAGAAAAATGCTCTGCTTTACCCAGGATTTTGTAATCCTCCTCCCAGGCTAGTGCAGTGGGAGGGAGATCTGCTTTGAGTATCACAAAACAGGAAGATGGCTCTCTCCTCTAGTTGGGAGATGCTGTGTTTAGGCTTGGTTCTGGGTAGAGTTGAGGCCTTTCAGCAAGGTATAGGTTTTCCTTGGGGGGCTAGCTTCTAAGACACTCACAGAGCCCAGCCTGGAGCCATTGTCAGGGTTTATGTTTACTGAATTTCCTTTAATTGTCTAATATGCTGTAGGGAGGGGCAGCCTCTGGCTCTGTTTACACAGTGAAGAAAGCGACTCCTGAGGAGGAGGAGCTTCTACTGCCTGGGCTTGGTTACTTTCCCCTAGGTGGAGCTGATTATGGCAGGTCAGGTCAGGTTCCTGTGACTTGCTAAATGACTCTTTTGTTTTCTTCCAAGGCCTGAGTTGAAGCTAGCTGCTCAGCCTGACAGCTAGCTAGATTTCCATCAAGATGGAGATCTTCTTTCTTTGAAGATTTGTTTTTGGGGGATTTAGTTTTTTAAGTTCCAGGTATGTTTTACATATGAAACAATCCCATTTGTCCAACCTTTCTTTGATTTGTTGTGTTTCTGGGTCTCTATTAAGAAAATTTCAGCCTGTGCCAAGGAGACCTAGGGTTTCTCCAATTCCATTCTGTAATGTTTTCAGAGTATCTGCTTTGACATTGATCCATTTGGAGTTGATTCTGGTGCAGGGTGATATATAAGGATCTAGCTTTAGTTTTCTAAAAGTAGTTAACCAATTTTGCAAGCACAATTTACTGATGAGGCTGTCTTTCTTCTATTCTATTTTTTTTAGCTCCCTTATTGAAGATTAGATAGCTATAGGTCTTTAGGTTCATTTTTAGGTTTTCAATTCTATCCCATTGTTCGAGTTTGATATTTGGTATTGATATTCCTCCAGCACTGTTCTTTCTGTTAAGGATTTTTTTTGCTATTCAGGGTCTTTTATTGTAACATATGAATTTTTGGATTGCTTCTTCTATTTCCTTGAAGAATGCGGTTGGAATATTGACAAGTATTGCACTGAATTTGTAGATAGCCTTGGGAAGTATTGCCATTTTCACAATGTTGATTTTTCCAATCCAGGAACAAGCATGGGAGTTTTTGCCACTTCCTAAGTTCTGTTCTGAATTCCTTTTTCAGGTTTTTAAAGTTTTCATCATAGAGGTCCTTCACTTCTTTGGTTAAGTTAATTCCTTGGTATTTTATTTTTTTGTTGCTATTCTGAATGTAATTGTTTTCCTGATTTCAGCAACACTTCTCTCATTTTTGGCATACAGAAAAGACTTAAAGAGAAACTTCTCTGAAGAAGAAAGAAGGATGGCCAGTAGACACATGAAGAAATATTCAACCTCTCTAGCCAAAAAAGAAATGCAAATCCAAACAACATTGAGATACCACCTCACCCCAGTTAGAATCGCTATAATCAAGAACTCTAATAACAACAGATGCTGAAGGGGATGTGGACAGAATGGAACCATACTCCATTGTGGGTGGGAGTGTAAACTTGGTCAACCACTTTGGAAAGTAGTATTGAGGTTCCTCAGAAGACTCCACATAGAGCTCCCCTATGATCCAGCAATCCCACTTTTGGGCATTTACCCAAATGATCACAAACAAGACCACAGTAAAGCTACCAGCATGACTGTGTTTATTGCAGCATTATTTACCACAGCTAAGGTATGAAACCAACCTAGATGCACCTCAGTAGATGAATGGATCTAGAAAATGTGTTATATATCCATAATGGAATTCTATGCCTCCATCAGAAAGAATGATATTACCCCATTTGTTAGGAAATGGAAAGATTTGGAAAAAATTATATTATGTGAGGTAAGCCAGGCCCAAAGAAACATAGGTCCCATGGTTTGCCTTATTTGCAATATCTAGTATATGTCTGAGTCAAGCAGAAAAGTTCAGATAAGTTGATGTTACAGAAATGAACCCCAAGATAACTATTCAAATGTTTTTTTTTCTTTCATGCAAATGTTTCTAACATATTTATAAGATGATTTCTTTGTTGTTTTTTATGTCCCTCCCCCATACTATAACCTATGCTTTCACTGTATTTGATGTTGGTATAATTTGTGGAGGGGAAGGGTAAAAACAAATTGTTTAGCTATGCATGCAGGTGGACCCATTGCAACAATGAGATGTACAAGTTGTTATGTCAAAAAACGAACTTAACAACTTCGGTAGGTGTTAAGGGGAACGTTGGGGGGGGGAAGAGTATGGGAAGGGATGGTAAGGGGAAACAAAAGGAGACAACAATGCTTGATAAGAAATATACTCATTATCTTGCCCATGTAATTGTAACTCCTCTGTATGGTATTCTCACACACACAAAAAGATGGAGATCTTAAGTTGTGGCGTTGGAGGAGTGGCCTTCCATCTTCTGCTCCCTGAGAAGGAGTAAGGATGTCAGGGTTCTACTCACACCCGGAGTCTTGGTTCCTGGGTAATCTCTGGTCTGCTATCTGCAGGATGAAGATATCTGCTTCTTGTCAGTTCTTGCTGATATTGTGTAGAATGCACTTGCTCGCTCTATCTGGCACCTTTGTCCGGGACTTTCTGTATTGTATGTATGACGAGTATGGTTGCCACCACTGCTGCTTCAACCATGACTGCTGGCAAGTGCTCAGATCTGTCTCCTTGCCTGCATTTTCCCTCTCTAGCCAAACTCTCTGTACTATGGTGGCACACTTAGTGTAAATCTTTGGCCTAGGACTGTTCACGGGAACACTAAAACTGCTTTCTATGTGAGAGCTTGTTTAGCCTCCAGCTTCTCGTCCATCTTCGTGGAACCACCAGGTTTCATTTTTGGGGGGGAGGTTCCAGTCGTGGGGCCTGAACTCTAGGACTGGGCACTGTCTATCAGCTCTTCAGCTCAAGGCTAGTGCTCTATAACTTGAGCCACATTGCCACTTCTGGCTTTTTTCTTTTTGCTTATGTGGTGCTGAGTATTCAAACTCAGGGCCTCAGGAATGCAAGATAAGCACTCTACCACTGAGCCACCTTCCCAGCCCCTTAATTTTTATATTATAGGTTTTTTCACATAATTTAGGGTTTGTGATTATTGTGCCAGGTGATTTTTGTTTTTCTGTTTGTGTTACTTTGAAATAGTGATGTCAGGCTTGTATGAAGAGAGAAAGAATATGAAATGTATGTTACTACATTGAAAGAAAGAGAACAGACATTTTAACCTATTTGCTACAAGTAAATTAATATTAAGCAAAGGTAATTAATATAATTACTTATTTACTTTTCAGAAGATGAGTAGAGTACTCTGGATATCTTGGAGTAAAAGACTTTAGATTCATTTCAACTGATGCCTTACATTGAACTTACTTGCTAAACTTTCTTCTTCAGAAAGGAAAAAGCTCCATTTCTTTCATATTTGTACTATACAGTCATAATAGGTGCATGTTAAATTGCTTACCTCTACTTGTTTGAATTCCATTCTTCATCCATTAGGTATCTAGGGCTTTGAATGACCAATTCCTTAATATACCTATATTGCTCTTATTGTGATGTAAATCTCTGTAATATTAATATGAATTTATCTCTGATTCTCATCATGAGCTACATTCTCATGAAATTTATGTAGTACCAAGCTTGAAACCTGATAATTTTACTCTTTTCTATGTTTTAATCAATAAATCCATTCTCTTTAGAAATATGTTTCCATCTTTTATGTTGCTCAAGTAAACAACATGTATTTCTAGTGCTTTTCCTGAAATAAATATAAAGTTTGGAACAGGAAGAAAAACTCTCCCATTATCAATTTGAAGTAAATCCTTGGGGACTATTTTATACAAATAAATTTTAAAAAGCCGAGTGTAAGTTGATCACGCCTGTAATCTTAGGTACTCAATAGGCTGAGATCAAAGCCATCCTGGGTAGGAGAGTCTGTGAGACGCTTATCTCCAATAAACCACTAGAAAGCCGGAAATCGTGCTGTGGCTCAAGCAGCAGTGAGTTCTCATTGAGCTGACGAGGTGAGGGATAGCACCCAAGCCCATAGTTCAAGCCCCAAGACCAACAAAATAAATAAATAAATGAATAAAAACTGCAATGCACATGTTTATAAATGAATAATCTAATGGATAAGTCAATTAGACACGAAAACTACCACATCAAGTCTCAATTTACTTAAAGGCACCAAAATATCAGTGTGCACGAACATCACTCAGTTTTAGAAAACGACTAGTAAAAACAAAGTTTTTATTATATTTGAAATGTAAAAAGTGGAATTTAAACCCAGATTTGCTGTGAGTATCCTATTTCCAGGAATACGTTTATTCAGCAAACAGAGAAACAAAAAATAAGGGTTTGTCATATAGGATGAAAGATGTAGAAGCAGACTCTCCTTAAGATGATAAATTACATGCAAAAGTGTGATTTATCCATTCATCTACTGAAGGGCATCTAGGTTGGTTCCATATCTTAGATATGGTAAATAATGGTGCAATAAACATAGCTGTGCTGGTAGCTTTAGTATGGTCTTGGATGTGATCATTTGGGTAAATGCCCAAAAGTGGGATTGCTGGGTCATAGGGTAGCTCTATGTGAAGTCTTTGGAGGAACCTCCATAATGCTTTCCAAAGTGGTTGAACAAGTTTACACTCCCACCAACAATGCAGTAGGGTTTCTTTGGTCCAAATCCCCTCCAGCATCTATTGTTTTTGAGTTCTTGATTATAGCCATTGTGATTGGGGTTAGGTGGATTGTCAATGTTGTTTTGATTTTCATTTCTTTTATGGCTAGGGATGTTGAGCATTTCTAAATGTGTCTATTGGCCATCCTACTTTCCTCTTCAGACAAGTTTCTCTGTAAGTCTTTTTTTATTCTTTTTATTTTTTTATTGTGAAAATACCGTACAGAGGGGTTACAAGTACATGGGCAAGGTAATGAGTACATTTCTTATCAAGCATTATTGCCTCCTCCTTTGTTTCCCGTTATACAATGGAATTCTATGCCTCCATCAGAAAGAATGCAGTGCCCCATTTGTTAGTACATGGAAAGACTTGGAATAAATTATATTAAGTGAAGTAAGCCAGGCCCAAAGAAACACAGGTCCCATGGTTTCCCTTAATTGCAGTAACTAATATATGTCTGAGACAACCAGAAATGGTCAGATAAGTTGATGTTAGGTGAAATGAACCCCAAGATAAGGACGCAAATGATTTTTATTTCTTGCTAGTTTTTCTAACATTTTTATAAGATGATTTATTTGTTGCTTTGTATGTACCTCCCCCATGTTATAAGCCCTGATATCTCTGTATTTGATGTTGATATAATTTGTGAAGGGAAAAAACAAATTGTTTGAATAGGGTTACAGGTGAACCTATTACAACAATGAGATGTACAACACGTTATTTTGAAAAATGAACTTTATGACTTTGGTGCGGTGGGGGATGAGAGGTCGAGGACTGGTGGTAGGGGGGTGTGGAGGTTTGGGAGTGTGGCGGTGGAGAGGGGAAGGGATGGTATGGAGAAACACAGGAGGAGGCAGAAATGCTTGATAAGAAACGTACTCACTATCTTGCCCATGTAATTGTAACCCCACTGTATGATATTTTCACAATAATATAATAAATAAATAAATAAATCATTGATGGGAGAAAGAGAAAATTATAGTTTCCAAATGAGCCATTGGTTATTGGTTTATGTGTGTATTACTAGCTAATCAGAAAGTTGACATATGAGGATCACAACTCAAAGCTAGCCTGAGTAGGAAAGTGATTGAAATTCTTATCTCCAACTACCCAGCAAAAGCTGGAAATCTATTTTCATGATGTCTATTGCTACTAAAATAGCAAGGTGGATTTTATTTTTTTGGTTTCTAGGTCCAGTAAATTTTAGTAATTTGGAATAGTAGGATAAATTCATGGAGTTTGACTTGAATGTCAAGTTTGAGGATACTGTCAGGGTATTGTGAATTGGCATGAAGCAGCCAATAACATATTGTGAATACACATAACCCCCATAACCTTCAGCTAAACAGGCCATAGCCAAGAGAGGAGGTGGGGAAGATCCCATCCTCAGCCTTCTTTCTCTGGCACCTGCTATAGCATATGTCCAGCTCAAACTGGTGGAAGGGAGGCTTGGCAGGTGGTATGGGAGTTTGGGAGAGGGGGTGGGACCAAATCATCTCAAAACAGGGCTGTCCTGGAATGGCTGCCACAAGGGTCAGAGGTAAAAATGGAAAAACAAAGAATCAAGTACAGGGGTCTCACTTACCTCGTGGGGTCCTCTGAGGATGGCTGTCACAGGTGAGTGCACACTGAGCAGGAAGTTCATATAGTATAGCTGAAGATCCCTGAGGCTTACCAAGTGGCTGTGGCAGGCATAAAATCTGTTGAGAGAGGGAGGCAAGGACTGCATCTCCAGTCCCATAAATGCCAGTGGAAATGGAGAAAACAAGGAACCCTGGAGCTCTACAAGCCATTGCTGGGAGTGGAGGTGGAGCACACTCCATTCTTCATCCATTAGGTATCTAAGGCTTTAATGATCAATTCCTTAAAATACCTATGTTGCTTATATTGGGATATAAATTTCAGTAATATTAATATGAATTTATCCAGAGTCTGTGGCCTTCACAACTGGGTTCAGACCAGTCTGGTACCACTTCTGTGTGTTGTGAGTTGACACACACACATATCCCCTCACCCAATCATGTTCTCACAGGAGGGGTTGAGCCAGGAGGTGGACAGGGAGGGGAAGAGTGGGCGGGACACCAGGGTCTGAAGTGAGTGGGGATAAGGATGGGCAGGGAGAAGGGAAAAGCTGGGATGAATTAGGCCCCATTTACCTTGATCCAGGGCTGTCCAGTGATGGCTCCTGCAGATGGGCCCACACTGATCAGTAAAGTGGTGGTACCCCATGGTGTTGTTGAAAAGGCAGCAACATTAACTCCAGTACCAGCAGATGCGGTGGAACTGAACAACTAAGCATGCTACAAGGTGGAATGGTGGACAGGGAAGACTCTGATTCCCTGATTTCCTTCTCCAATGACTGTTTTATCTTGGTTCAGTCCAATTGCATCGCCTACCTATGTGCATGCCACACACATCCCTTCACTCAGGAGGGGCAGGGATGGGGGGCAGGTGGGAATGGGTGGCAGGGGAAGCAAGGGATGGGGGATGGTGTGGGGAAAGTAAAGAATAGGGGAGCCCCTAGGATGAGGAAGCATGGTTTGGGGTGGGCAGGGGAAACAATTGGTTGGGGGAAGGGGAAGCATGGGGTGAGGAAGGGGGTGGTAGGGGGTAGTGAGGAAGAGGGACATGGGTGGAGAACCTAGCAATAGAAAGGAAGAGAAGAAGAAGGGTTCAGCCCACTTAACATTTAAGAACCCTGTCCCAGGGACGGCTCCTGCTGGGGGGCACAGGAGAGAATGGAGTAAAGGGCAATGGAGGGGGGTGAGAGGAGAACACTCACTTACATTGAATCTGGGTCTTTGGTGATGGCTCCAGCAGTTGACTCCACACTGACCTTTTAATTGGAAGTTGGCTGGCTGGTGAAGCCTAAGAGGCCCTGGAGGACCACGTCCCTGAACAGATGCAGAGGTGGGAAAGGTGGCAGCTTCCTCAGCTCCAATCCCTCCATCAGTTGCTTCATAGAAACGGTGACTACTGAGACCATGACCATGAGGGGATGGAGTGAACTCTAAGCTCCTATCTTCCATCAATGGAGGAGCTACATCCCCTCACCCATGAAACTTCTTACACTGAGAGGGGCAGGGCCGGGATTAGGGTGAGGTTCAGAACAACAGGTGTGGGGAAGAGGAGATTGGTGGGAGTGAGGCGCTATTACCCTGGAACTGGGTTTTCTAGGGTTGTCTTTGGCAACTGGGTCCACACATCTCTAACCCAACGAAAGTTTGTGGGACAATGGAGGGCCAGAGAATGGGGTATGGGTGGGCAGTGTGATGAAGAGCATAGGATGTGGGTGGGCCTGGTGGTGGTGGAAGGGGGAACCTGGCAGGGGATATTGGGGCCCAGGAAGAGTGTATGGGCAAACTTCAGTTGAAACTGAGCTTAGATGGGAGGCTCCCACAGGGGAGCAGAGAAGAAAATGAAAAAGAGAGTGGGTTAGGAGAGGGGGCTCTGTAACATCAAATCACAGTCCTCATGGGATATTATCTGTGGCTGGGCCCACACTCAATAGAAGGATGGAGATCCAGATAGTGAAGCTGAAGATCCCTCAGGAAGATGCAGCACTGGTTGAGGAGATTGAGGCAATGTCTGCATCTCCATCCCTGCAACTGCCAGTGAACTCAGGTAAAACAGAGAGCCCTGGGGCTGTCCAGGCCTTAGCCAGGCAGGTAGGAGGGACTGACTCTGACCTGGGCCTTCCTTCTCTGTGGCAGCTATAGCTCATGTTCAGAATATTCTGGCAACTAGCATTGTGTAGTGAGTGCTGGGCAAGTACACATTTCCCATCCCATGCAAGTGTTTCCACGGGAAGGACTGGGCCAGGCAGTGAAGAGAAAGCAGTGGGGCCAGAAGGGGTGGGGCCGGAAGGGGTGGGGCCAGAAAGGTGGGGTGGAGGTAAAAGTTTGGCTGTGAGATGATTGGGTCAGGAGAATGGATGCAGCTATGAGGGGGTATCTGGCCTCAAGAAGCAGTCCAATCCAAAAGTGGTAGTAGGGCACATAGCATGGTGGTGGGCTTAGGAAACACGGGGTGACCATGGGCCAGCAGGTGGGGGCGGGAGGTGGGCTGATGAGGGGGAAGTATGGGACAAGGAGCCTAGCAGAGGGGATCAAGGAAAGGGGTTGGGCACACTTAACTGGAAACAGGGCTGTCAAGTATGTCTCTCTCCATGTACTATGCTCATCTGTGCTCTGTCGGGGTTAAGCCTAGCAGGTTAGAGTTCCCATGCCCCACAATTTAGACTAGAAGAAAGGAACTCTAACTATTCACCTGGAAGGGGCATAATCCTCTGGCACCTGAGAAGAGGTTTATTGTGAAGACAGGAAGTTAGAATGGGCCACATCTGGCGTTACAGACTCATATCACCTTTACCCATGAGGCATAGGTAATATGTAAATGCACTCAAACACTAGGTCCTTGTTTTTTCCTCTTCCGTTTCTTTACCTCTTTCTTCTTCTAGTGCTGGGGCTTGAACACAGCTTCTAGGTGCTACAAAAATTCCCTGCCCAAAGGCTTATTGTTCTTCACCTCCTAGTCCTCCATCTTCTTGGTCCCTGTCAGTCCAGGTACCATGGCCAGATGGCCCCTTTCAAGGCAAGTATGTTCCCAACAGCCTTCTCTCTGAAGGAACCAAAAGGAGGATTAAGGGTTTTGTGCTTTGGTGTGTACATTCACATGAATATTTCCTTCCATCAGTGGGACAGTTCTAAGTACTCATCCTCTTATTGATCTTCAGCTATAAATCATTTGAAAATGGAGGCACGGGAGCAGGAAGGGAAAAAAATCAAAACAACAAAACAAAAAACATATCCCACAATCACTGGATGACTGAATGAAGGCAAGTAAATCTCAACCTAACAATATTTTACCAAATCTGTTACGTTTGAATGGTGAGAGCTCCATAGAGGGAGATGCCAAAGCAGCCAGGCAGTGTCATTTCGATATGTACAAGGATGCTGTTATTAATATTTAATCATTAATATTTGCTCATTCATCCAGGAAGGGGAGATCAGTTACTATGGTACTTTGATTGTGTTAAATCCAATTACCATGTTATAAAAATAGCAAGCTTCCATAATAAAAAATAAGGTTCTTCTACCCAGCACCAGTTATCTTTAGTTCACTTCCAAGCCATACACATTATAACCATATCCAGAGAATACACGGAAGGGAGGTAAGGAAGCAGCATTCTGGTGTATTAGCTGGGACCAATACTTTGCTCAAGTTGAACTGTTTATGCTCTGTGGTATTACTTTCTTCCTATTTTTGGATATATCCATACATATATTCTGACTGAAGGTATATGTCTATCAATTGAGATGTTAGCTTGCAAAGGTTCATTTTTTTTAAATTAATTTTATTTTATTTGAGAACATACTGTACAGAGGGGCTACAATTACATAGGCAGGATAATGCATACATTTCTTACCAAGCATTGCAGCCTCCTCCTTTGTTTACCCTTCACCTCCCTTCCCAGCCTCCTCCCTCCCCCCACCCAATCATACCCCCCTCAACCCCCCACACCGACATTGTAAAGTTGGTTTTGACATGACATTTTGTACTTCTCATTGTTGCAACAGGTCCACCTGAATCCTTAAACGACTTGTTTGTCCCCATCTCCTCCACATGTTATACTGACATCAAATATAGTGAAAGCAGGGGTTAAACTGTGGGGGAGGGACATACAAAGCAACAAAGAAATAATCTTATAAATGCGTTAGAAACACATGAATGAAAGAAACGAAAACATTAAAATACAAATTTAAGGGTTCATTTTCCTAACATCACATTATCTGAGCTTTTCCGCTTGACTCATACCTATACTAGATATTGCAAATAAGGGAAACCATGAGACCTATGCTTCTTTGGGCCTGGCTTACTTCACTTAATATAATTTTTTCCAAACCTTTCCATTTCCTAACGAATGGGGAAATGTCATTCTTTCTGATGGAGGCATAGAATTCCATTGTGTATATATACCACATTTTCTTGATCCATTCATCTACTGAGGGGCATCTGGGTTGGTTCCATATCTTAGCTATGGTAAATAATGCTGCAATAAACATAGTTGTGCTGGTAGCTTTAGTGTGGTCTTGTTTGTAAACATTTGGGTAAATGCCCAAAAGTGGGATTGCTGGATCATAGGGGAGATCTATGTGAAGACTTTTAAGGAATCTCCATACTGCTTTCCAAAGTGGTTGAACAAGTTTACATTCCCACCAACAATGAAGTAAGGTTCCTTTCTGTCCACATCCCCTCCAGCATCTGTTGTTGTTAGAGTTCTTGATTTTTGCTGTTCTAACTGGAGTGAGGTGATATCTCAATGTTGTTTTGATTTGCATTTCTTTTATGGCTAGGGATGTTGAACATTTCTTCATGTGTCTATTGGCCATCCTTCTTTCTTCTTCAGAGAAGCTTCTCTTTAAGTCTTTCCCCCACTTATTTATTGGGCAGTTGTTTCTTTGAGGATTTGTTGTTGGGTGGTTTAATTTTTTGAGTTCCAAGTATATTTTAGATATGAGACCCTTGTCCGTTGTATGGCTAGTAAAGATCTTCTGCCAATCGGTGGGCTTTCTATTGATCTTGCCAGCTATGTCATTTGCCCTGCAGAAGCTCTGCAATCTTATGCAATCCCATTTGTCCAACCTTTCTTTGATTTGTTGTGCTTCCGGGTCTCTATTCAGAAAATTTCGACCTGAGCCAAGGAGACCTAGGGTTTCTCCTATTCCATCCTGTAATGTTTTCAGAGTGTCTGCTTTGAGTTCAAGGTCTTTGATCCATTTGGAGTTGATTCTGGTGCAGGGTGATATATAAGGATCTAGCTTTAGTTTTCTACATGTAGTTAACCAATTTTGCCAGCATCATTTACTGAAGAGGCTGTCTTTCTTCCATTCTATTGTTTTAGCTTCCTTATCGAAGATTAGATGGCTATAGGTCTGCAGGTTCATTTCTGGGTTTTCAATTCTATTCCATTGGTCCTGAGGTCTGTTCTTATGCCAATACCAAGCTGTTTTGATTACTATGGCTTTATAGTAGAGTTTGACAAAGGTTCATTTTAACATACAGCAGCTGTATGTCAATGGAATTGCTCCTGTGTTCCATGTACATCTCTCCAAGTTCTACACAAGATAATGCCTCTGACGATTTTACCTATGTTGCTGCTGGCATTACCAGTCTTCCTTCTCCCAATTCTCCCTCCTGCCTCCCTCAATACCCTGCAGCAAACCACAACCTTTATGGTTTTGTTTCTTCAGTGTTGATTGACTGAGGTTTTATTGGTCCAGTTCTAACACACTTGGTAGCTATGGCAGGTGAAGGGGGTGGCCTTTCTTCTTCTAACTTCCCTGACACATACCAGGAGAATCTGTCCGTATTTCAGGAGTTTTACTTGAATTACTTTCCACTTTTTGGGCTTTGCCACCTATCTGATATTGTCTCTTCCTTTGTGTTATTGATGATTGAACCTAGGATGTTTAATTAGCTAGGCAAATACTCTCACTTAAGTATAACCCAGCCCCAGAACGTCTTTTTAAATTCTCCCTACATCTGAATGTAGGATGGAAAGAAAAGTTTATTCCAGCATACTGGAATGTTTCAGATTTTTAGGTTTTGATTAATCTAGCTATATATAGTCATGGTCTAGAAACAAATATATTGGTAGAACTTGATAAGACAGGCTTTCCCTCACTATACAGCTGTTGCAGGGAAGGGATTTTCCTACAGCATAACCTTGGAAACTTAGTGGTGAGGGCTTCAACATCAATTCATCAGGGACATTAGTTCAACCCAAGTGAGTTGCTGTGGTCTGAAGCCTCCCCTCAGGTTCCTGCTATTCCATCTTGCATACTACATTCCAAACTAGTAATAACCACCATGCTCAGTCTGACTGCTTTGATTTGTTGAAAGGTTGTGAGTGAATGTATGTCATCTTAGACGACTTAATCATTGAGTCATGTGAAGAACTTCACCAAAAAAGAGATCACTCTTCAGTTGCAGTGATGCTTTATGACAAATTTTCATAACAATCACAAAGCTTCCTTTTTTTAGCCCAAACACTTTAACTTGCACCAAAATGATATTATGGAAAAATGATCTAATAATAGGGTTTCTAAATCCAAACACAAAGTACTTTTGCTTAAGGAAGAATTAACTATGCCAGCCAATATATTCCCAGAATTATTATCTCTGTTTTGACCATATTAAAGAAATTTTGTGTTTGTTTTTGTTTTTATGGTCTTGGGGCTTGAACTCTGGATGAAGGCACTGTCCCTCAGCGATTCAGCTTAAGGCTGGTGCTCTACAACTTGAGCCACAGTGCCACTTCTGGTTTTCAGGTGGTTAATTGCAGATAAGAGTCTCATGGACTTTACTGCATGGGCTGGTTTTGAACCGCAATCTTTTCTCTCAGCCTCATGAGTAGCTAGGATTATAGGCGTGACCCACTGGTGCTTGGCAACTATGTACAATTTCTAACCATGATTGAAAATGTTGGGAAAAACTACAGAATACTTGTAAACAGCAGCAGTTACATGGGTATAAATATATGTAATGTACCAAATATTTTTGCATAATTGAAGTCCTTGGTGATCAAATACATAACAAAACTCATTTGGATCTCTTATTGAACATAGTTTATTAATTTTTCTATTCAGAAAAATATATATATGACACTACAAAACTATAGAAATAATGCTTTAGTATTTATGGGCACAATCCTAAATAGAGAGAGAGAGAGAGAGAGAGAGAGAGAGAGAGAGAGAGAGAGAGAGAGAGAGAGAGAGAGAGAGAGAGAGAGAGAGAGAGAGAGAGAGAGAGAGAGAGAGAGAGAGAGAGAGAGAGAGAGAGAGAGAAACACAAAATCCCAAACATTAAACTTACAGGTTGGAATTCTGTAATTCCCAATTACATATTGTACTGAAAGGGAAATTACAATGAAATCGAAAATTAGACCATTCAGCAAGGATTCCAAAAAAATAGTTCTTACACATTCCTTGTTTGTTATCTTGATGTGTTTGTGACTAGTTGGGTCATCTGGTTTTCATTAGGATGTAAACAACACTATCTTGTTCTTAAAATCCAAGGGAAAATTACAAGTGTGCAATTGAAAGAGGTGTATGTATATTTGGATCAACCTTTATTTGCTTAGTTTTCAAACATTATATCATGTTCCCAAATAATAGTGGATTTTGCAAATATAAAAATTTGTGTTGATGTATTTCTTTTTTTTAATGTATTTCTTATGACCAGATAAGACGTGTTAAGACCCCAAGATAGCGACAAAGGTTGTTTTATTCCCTTGCGATTTTTTCTAACATATTTATAATGTACCATGTGATTTTTTTTGTTTCTTTGTATGCTCCTTCCCTACAGTATTACCCCTATTTTCACTGTATTTGATGCCAGTGCCCTGGGAGGGGAGGAAAAAAACAAAATGCTTAAATAGTGATTCAGGTTGATCCATTGTAACAATGAGATGTACAAGACACTATGTAGAAAAACGAACTTTACAATTTAGGTGGGGGAGGGAGGAGGAGTGTAGTTGTAGAGGTGGAAGGGAAGGGATGGTAGGGGAAAAACAAAGAAGGAAGCAACAACGCTTGATAGGAAATGTACTCATTTCCTTTCTCATGTAACTGTAACACCTATATACAGTATTTTTACAGTAAAAATGTATTAAAATGTATTTCTTAAAATGAAATATTTTTAGATTCTTATGCATATTTCCAATTAGGCAGTTCAGATGATGTATATATGAATTGCTGTTAGTTAGAATTTTGTGTATATGTGTGGTGGTCACTGGGTTTGAAGCTAGGCTCTGTGTGGTGTCCTCTGTCCCCACCCCCGATTTTTGCTTATTCAAGGTTAGCACCTTCCCACTTGAGTCACATCTTCCAGCTTTTTGGTTTTCAGTTAGAGATAAGAGTCTCTATCTTTCCTGCCTGAGCTGGTTTTAAACCATTGTCCTCAGATCTCAGCCGCTTGAGTAAGTTAGCACTTAAATTTATTGTTTTTCTTTTAGTAAAATATATTTTTATTGTAAAGATACTGTACAGAGGGATTACAGATACATGAGTAAGGTAATGACTACATTTCCTACAGAGCATTTTTATCCCCTGCATTGTTTATCCCCTACCATCCTTTCCCTACCCACCTTCCTAATTCTTCCATTCCCTCCCCCACGCGCAAAGTTGTAAAGTTCGTTTTCGATTTAGTGTCTTGTACCTCTTATTGTTACAATGGGTTAATCGGTATCCATATTTAAGCATTTTAGTTTTTTTTTCCATTCCCCTCCCCAAATTAGAAAAATGTATATATAAGATGCAGGGCACCAGAATCAGCAGAGTGAAAACAGAGGTTATACCATGGGGGAAGAACATACCAAAGAAATAAAAAATCACATAGTATATTATAAATACCTTTAAAACTATAGCAAGAAAGAAAAAAACCACGTGTGTCCTATCTTGGGGTTAATTTTGCTTAACATCATCTTATATGGTCATATGTACATAGCTTTTGACTACTTCTGCTTGTCCAAGATATATACTAGCTATTGCAAATAAGGAAAAACATGAGACCTATGTTACTTAGCTCCTGGCTTACTTCACTTAATATAATTTTTCCAATTCTTTCTATTTTCTAACAAATGGGACAATATCAGTATTTCTGATGGAGGCATAGAATTCCATTATATATAGATATATATATGTATGTCTATCACATTGTTTTGATAGATTCATCTACTGAGGAGCAACTGGGTTGGTTCCATATCTTAGCTATGGTAAATAATGCTGCAATAAACATAGTTGTCCTGGTAGCTTTAGCCACTTACATTTAAATCAGGTGATCTACTAAGTGTTTCCCTGTCCTCTTTTGTGAAAATACACCTTCCAAACAAGTTAAAAGAACAAGTTAAAAGTTGTTCTGATACTCCCAACCCAAAGAAGATACATGACATAATTATTTAAATGCTAAGGTAAAAAATTTGGAGTTGTTGAAAGACTGAGTTTCTTTAGTGACATTTTGGGAAAAGTGAATCAAATATTCAAAGCATTCCTAAAGAGAATAAAGTAGACTTGTTTTTTAAATGAGAAGTAATGAGAAGAAGAACAGTTTTTGTGTCAGTAATGTAGCCTATTTGAAAGAGTTTGAAGGTACAGATGATCATGTATACTTTCTGTGTAGCAATCACTTAATTCTAAAATTCTTAGTTTTCCTCTGCATTTTCAATTTGTTCTCCACAGGTGTTTTATTTGAAACATATACCTTGGTACCAGGGGTTTCTGTAGTTATTTTACTTTTACAAAAGTAATTTTAGGTTTTTTTAAGCCAGAAAAACTAATAATGATAATCATTCTCTGATATCCTTTACCAAGATCTCCACATTTCATTCTATTTGTTTAATATGATATCAGTATATTTATATGCTATAAAGTTTGGTTTTGCTTTTGGTTTTTGGGCTGGTATTGGGGTTTGAAGTCAATACATTGGTCTGTCACAGATGCCATTCATTAATGTAATTCTGGCTATTAGGAGGCTGAGATATAAGAATCAAGGTTCAAAGCAAGCCTGGGTAGGAAACATTACGATACTCTTGTCTTCATGACTAAAACGCTAAAAGTGAAGTGTGGTTCAAGTGGTAGAGCACTGGCCTTGAGCAAAAAAGCTAAAGGGTAGTACCTAAAGGATAGTTCCCAAGTCCTGGGTTTAAGTACCACTACCAACACACAAACCACACACACACACACACACACACACACACACACACACACACACACACACACACACACACACACACAAACACACACACACGTTTTCTTTCTCCCCAAGCAGGTGGTTCTGTGTGTGTGTGTGTGTGTGTGTGTGTGGTTCTTTTTTATGTGACCCTGAAATCCACTTTGCTTTCTTTTTCATTTAGTTGGTGGTTTTTGCACAGGGAG
This sequence comes from Dipodomys merriami, assembly GCF_024711535.1. Lineage (NCBI taxonomy): Eukaryota > Metazoa > Chordata > Mammalia > Rodentia > Heteromyidae > Dipodomys > Dipodomys merriami. The sequence goes on from NW_027204226.1 coordinate 1,446,593, forward strand.
AGCAGAGTAATGGTGTTACCTGAGTCCTGGGTGCCAGTGATTCCGCTGGGATGCCTGAGGTCTGACTTAGTGAGAAATGGGACACCAGGAAAACTCCACAAAGCAAATGGATGGAAACGTGAGAAGATATGCATTCAGGTAATTCTTCAGTCTATCTTCCTCCTGCCAATTGTCTTTCTCTCTCTGTGGGGTGAGTTCTTTTTCTTACCAGGTAAACTTGAACATTGTATGGCTTTGTGTGTGTACCCATATGCGAATAAGTCTTTTGTAAAATTTCAGCCATCACAAACATGCTCTTTTTTCTTCTCTCACTATTAGCGAGTTTGTTGGCAGCTTTCATTGTTCTGAGAAAAGTGGAATGTTCTAGATAATTTCATGGGATATTTATAGACGTAGTTCAGAATTTATAGTTCTTTTGCTCTAGTGAATTGAGAAACATCTATGTGAATTTATAGGTAGCCTATAGTTAACTAATTTCTACAATATAGAAAATTTTTGGATACGATATCTTTATGGAAAATCAAAGACATCTTTAAGTACTTTGTCTAAATGAAGCAGAAATTGAGAACACTTCAAAATTTTCAGTTTTAATCAGAATCTTGTAGTCATTTGGCATAAAATTTTTTGGGGGGGGTCCGGTCGTGGAGCCTGAACTTCTGGGCCTGGGCACTGTCCCTCAGCTCTTCAGCTCAAGGCTAGCGCTCTACCACTTGAGCCACAGCGCCACTTCTGGCTTTTTTCTTCTTTTTGCTTATGTGGTGCTGAGGAATCGAACCCAGGGCCTCAGGCATGCAAGGCAAGTGCTCTACCACTGAGCCACCTTCCCAGCCCCAGCATAAAATATTTTTAAGTGCTGCAATCAATTGATTTCAATTGAATGTCCTTTTAGATATAGTGTACGTTTTTCCTTTTGATTAATTAAGAACATTATGTTTAATTCCAACTAAGGTATTGTGAGAAATATCAAGATATGAGATTGTTTCTCCAATAATTAGATTAAATTAGTAGGAAAGGTCCTCTGTTTGCAGTAAAAATTGCAATATAGTATATAAAATGTGTATGGTCAACACATTTGTGTACTTGTGTAGTTATAGAATTTTAATAAATTTCTTCAAGCACAAGGAAAAGTTTAAGACATGTTAAAGTTTTACACACAGCAAAGAAAATACCAGGTTGTTTTTAACAAATGTTTTCATTTTTCAATGTGTGTTTTTGTGTATGTGTGTATGTTGGTACTTGGGCTTCAACTTAGGGTATTGTGCCATACTCATTTCCAGTATTTTTTTCTATTTATTGTCAATATGAGTATCATAGACATTGCTGCTTGAGATTCCTTTGAATCTTGATCCTCAGATCTCAGATTCCTATGTAGCTGGGATTACACATGTCAGCCACCAGCATTCTGAGAGATGTTTTTGTCATGTTGTGTGGCAAGATACCAGAAATCTAATGTTTACTCACTGAATACCAACTTTTGTAGGCTACAAGTTTGGGCTAGTAGTTTGCATGTGGTTTTTCTGTAGCAGTTGCTCAGTTTTTAGCAGGGGGCCACCAGGCTATAGTCTCTTATGAAATGTGTGGACCTATTCCAAACTTAAAGGATGCCTGGGAGGATTTAGGTCCTCTAGCTCTAAGATTGTGGTTTCTGCTGTCTGGTCACCTATCATACAGCCACTGTTGTCAGCTCCTAAATACTCCCATGATTTCTTGACAAATATATCCTCCTTAGTGTTTCATTCACTCTGTTACTGACTTCTAGAAAGTCCTTAATTTGCACTCACTCCTTGGAAGTAACTCATAACCAACTCTTGTGGGAACTAGAACTAATTATATCTGTAGACTTTAAATTTGTTATCTACCAGAGCATATTGTAGGGTTAGCGAAAAATAAAAGACTTGGCAAGCATCTGGGTTCTTATGAATTGACTTCGGTAGATTATTAGCTATTTATTATTAGCTGTTGATTATTCTATGTGTCTTCAATTTCAAACACTGGTAATATTGAGTTGTTGTTTGATTTTAGCTGATCAAGTGTGCAGTTTAAGAAAGTGAAAGAGAGAGTTCCGGGAAGATGGCGGAGGAGAAGATGGAATCTGAACAAGCTCTCGCATAGAAAGTAGTTTTAGAGTTCCAGTCAACAGTCCTAAGCCAGAGAATCACACCAAGTGTGCCATCACAGGACAGAGAGTTAGACAAGAGAGGGGAAGCCAAGGAAACGCATCAGCTGCCGCTCCGGCGGCGGGGTCGCGGCGGCGACCACCGCCGCGGAGTCATACTTGAGACACAGAGAGTCGGGGACGAAGGAGCCAGACGCAGCGGATGAGCGGATTCTACTCAACACCAACAAGAACCGAAAAGGAGCGAACACCTTCATCCTGCTGTTTGCAGACCAGAGACGACCCAGGATCCAAGACTCGGCGTGAGTACAAGCCCGACGTCCTCACTCCTCAGGGAGCAGAGGAAGGAAGGCCACCCCTCCCCCCCAGCACCGGTGATGTCCATCTTGGATACCGACAAAGCTCGGAGGAGCTGCTAGCTCCACCTCAGCCCTTGGAATAAAATGAGTCATTTAGCAGGTCACAAGAACTTAACGGCGAAGTGACCTGCCAGACTCAGCTCCATCCAGGGAAAAGTCACCCAGCTCAGGCGCCAGCCATCGGAGTGCCTTGCCTCACTGGGTAACCAGAGCCAGAGGATGCCCCTCCCACTAGCAGCCACCACAATCAATTGAAAAACAGAAACCCTGAGAATGGCTCCAGGCTGGGCGCTGTGAGCTTTATCACAAAATAGCCCCAGGGAAAAGCTACTGTTTGTTGAAAGGCCTCAACTCTACCCAGAACCTAGCCTCATCACCAAATCCCCCTCTTTTGTAACTCTCAAAGCAGACCACCGTCCCAGAAAACTAACCTGGGAGGGGGATCTCAAAATCTTGGGTAAAGCAGAGCATTTTTCTGCCTCTTCCAACCAACCGACTTAAGAAACCAGTCAAGCCACAGGACCTCAAGCTGACCAGAGACTCCAACAAGAGACTGGTTACAGACAAAAGGGAGATACAGGATTCTTCCCACTCCTCCCCCCCCCCCCAAAAAAAAATCAAAAGACTTTTTTTTTCTTCTTCTTCTTTTCTTTTTTTGCTTGTTTTTTGTTTTTTGTTACCATATATATATATTTTTTTCCCTTCTAAAACTTATTAATCTTTAATCTTTGCCTCTTCTGAAAAAATAATTGTTTTCCAGTAACTTTTTTTTTCTCATCTTATAATTTTTATTTTAGGAATACGTGAATGAGAGTTTTCCTTTCTTTTCTTATCTTCTTTCTCTTTTTCTTTCTTTCTTAATTATCTTTTTGTTTTTTATCTAGCTCTACTGAACTTCTGATCTTTTCTTCCCCCTTTCCCATCCTTAAAGCTTTTCACATCTCCTCTATGTCCCTCCCCTTCTCTGAACATATTCACATTCCTCTCTAAATAGACGGTCTTTTAACCTCTATAATAACATTAATTTTTACGTTTCTATTCTTTTTCTGGTCTCTCTTTATTCCCCTTTCCTTCTCTTATTTTTCTCTCTCTCTCTCTACTTGCATCCTACCCAACCCATTTCCTGCACTGTGATTAGGACATCGTTAACTCTCCCTGTGCCTCCCCACACCAATCTATTCCTGTTTTTTACCAACATCTCTCCCTAATCCTAATAATTTCTGGCTTTCCAAATTCTTTTCTGTGGTTCGAAGTCCTTTAACATATAGTCGTTTGATGTTGAATAGATGTATCTGTTGAACTAGATTGTATCTGTGGACTATTGACTGTACAAATGCAAACTTTGGTTGATGGTTGCCTTAAGATAGTGTTCTAGCACAAAACTGGTGCAATCTTTATCTCAAATGGGCCGAATAAGCCGGAAAAAAACAAGAAAAATGGCAAATTCGGGTATCTCAATTCCCAACCTTGATAATCAGGGATTAGAACAGATAAAGAATAATCCAGAAGAGAGTTCCCAAATAGCTCTACAAACACTAATAGCAAACATGATAAATGAAAAGTTTGACAATGTACAAAGGACTCTGTATGAGCGTGATAGGGAGAGAGAGGAGGCATCCCAGAAGTTTATACAGGAATATCATAAGCATGAGGAAGCTTCTCAAAAACTGATACAGGATTTGCGTGAACCACTTGAGAACACTCAAAGAGAAAGGGAGGAATGGCGTGAGCAGGCTGAGAACACTCAAAGAGAACTGCAGGAATCCCACAGAAGGGAGGAAACTAATCAAAGAGTAATTCACGAATTAAGAGACCAGGTAGAGAATACACAAAGATCACTAAAGGCATTCATGGAATCCATTAACAAAGAGCTGAAGGAAGTCAGGGAGACCACAAAGGGAATGCTGAATGGAACCCAACAGAAGGAATGGGAGTCCAAAGAAACCATAAGCATTCAACTAAGTGATTTGAGAAGAAACACTGAACACCAAATTAAGGAAGTAAAAAAATTCATACAAGACCTAAAACAGAGCTTCAACAAAGAACTTGAAGCCATCAAAGCTGACCAATTAGAAGGAAAAGAGATAAAAAACAAAGTAGAGAGTCTTGACAGCAGGTTAGACCATGCAGAAGATCGAATCTCAGGGATTTAAGACAGCCTAGATATTATACAGAAAGAACATACAACCATCCAAGACAAGTCCAAGAAATATGATAGATCTATCCAACACCTGAAAGACACCATCAGAAGGCCCAATCTACGGATAATGGGTGTAGAGGAGCACCTAGAAACAGAAATTAATGGTCTAGGAAATTTGTTTAACAGGATCCTAGCAGAGAACTTCCCAAACATACAAAAAGAAAGGCCTATTCAGATACAAGAAGCTTTTAGAACCTCAAGTAGACCAGACCAGAATAGGACATCCCACTGTCACATTATAATCCACACAGGATCAACCCAGACCAAGGAAAAGATCCTTAAAGCTGTCAAGGAGAAAAGGTTAATCACCTATAAAGGGAAACCAATTAGAATTACCTCAGATTTCTCAGCAGAGACAATCAAAGCAAGAAGAGCCTGGAATGACGTATGCCATGCCCTAAAAACAAACAACTATCAACCAAGAACACTGGACCCAGCTAAACTCTCCTTCATAACTGAAGGCCAAATAAAAACCTTCCATAGCAAAGAAAAATTGAAACAATACATCTCCACAAAACCAGCCCTGCAAAAGATTCTTAAAGATGTTCTACACATAGAAAACCAACAAGAACGCAACAAAGGCCAAGAAACTGCACCCAAACTGAGAATCCAAGAACCTTAGGAAGAACCCAGTTTTCACAGCCCCCAAGAAGGTGGATAACATGGCAGGAACTCCCAAATACCTCTCAGTCCTATCTCTTAACCTTAACGGACTGAACTCTCCAATTAAGCGACATAGACTGTCTAGTTGGATTAAAAAACAAGACCCTTCTATCTGCTGCCGGCAGGAGTCACATCTTGCCCATAAAAACAAACATATTTTCAAGGTTAAAGGCTGGAACGAAATCTACCAAGCAAACGGCCCTCATAAACAGGCGGGAGTTGCAATCCTAATATCAGATAAAATAGACTTCAAATTAAAATTCGTGAGAAGAGATAAAGAAGGTCGCTACATACTAATTAAAGGATCTCTCCTTCAGGAGGATATTACAATTATAAATATCTATTCGCCAAACAATGGAGCACCCAAATTTATCAAAGAAACACTACTTTCCCTCAAATCCCATATAGATCCAAAGACATTAATTGTTGGGGATTTTAACACAACACTCTCCCCACTAGATAGATCAACTCGGCAAAAACTCAACAGAGAAACCGCAGATCTAAAGAGCTGCATAGATCAACTAGACTTAACAGACATTTACCGAACATTTCACCCAGCAGCATTAGAATACACGTTCTTTTCAGCAGCACATGGAACGTTTTCTAAAATAGACCACATTTTAGGCCACAAAGCAAACTTTTCTAAATTCAGAAACATTGAAGTTATACCTTGCATTCTCTCTGACCACAAGGGAATAAAATTAGAACTCAACACCAAAAGCCACCAAAGAAAGTCCGGTATCACATGGAGGCTGAACAACACACTGCTGAATCATGAGTGGGTCATGGAAGAGATTAGAAAGGAAATTCAAATGTTCATGGTATTCAACAAAAATGAACACACAAATTACCAGCTCCTCTGGGACACAGCAAAGGCATTACTCAGAGGCAAGTTTATAGCTCTGAGCTCCTACATCAACAATTGGAGAGATCGGAAACTAGCAATTTAATGACACATCTAAACCTCCTTGAAAAAAAGGAGCAAGATAAACCCCAATCCAGTAGACGGAAAGAAATAATCAAAATTAAATCAGAATTAAATGAATTAGAATCCAAAAAAACTATAGAAAGAATGAACAAAACAAAGAGTTGGTTCTTCGAAAAACTTAACAAAATTGACAGACCCTTAGCAAACCTTATCAGAAAAAGGAGAGAACACACCCAAATTAATAAACTCAGAGATGAGAATGGAAACATCACCACGGAAACAACCAAGATTCATAACATTATAAGGGAATACTTCTCAAAACTTATGCTAATAAGTTTGAGAACTTGACAGAAATGGACCTTTTCCTAGCAAATATTGACATGCCAAAACTAAACCAAGATGAGTTAAACCAGCTTAACAGGCCCATATCAAGCATTGAAATAGAAACAGCAATAAGAGACCTCCCAGCTAAGAAAAGTCCAGGACCAGATGTTTTTACAGCGGAATTTTACAAGGCCTTCAAAGCAGAGCTCACACCAATACTCCTCCAACTCTTCAATGAAATTGAAAGAGAAAGCTCACTACCGAACTCATTCTATGAAGCCATCATAACCCTCATCCCAAAACCAGGCAGGGACTCATCAAAGAAAGAGAACTATAGACCCATTTCTTTGATGAACATTGATGCAAAACTTCTCAACAAAATTTGGCCAATCGACTTCAACAATTCATCCAAAAAATCATACACCATGATCAAACAGGATTCATTTCAGGGATGCAAAGCTGGTTCAATATACGCAAATCAATTAATATTATTCACCACATCAACAGGAGCAAGAATAAGAACCACATGGTCATCTCAATAGATGCAGAAAAAGCATTTGACAAGATCCAACACCCCTTTATGATGAAGGTTCTGGAAAAATTAGGAATCCATGGAACATTCCTCAATACAATAAAGGCTGTATATGACCAACCTGCAGCCAGCATTATACTCAATGGTGAAAAACTAAAGCCATTTCCCCTTAACTCAGGAACAAGACAAGGATGCCCACTCTCTCCACTTCTCTTCAATCTAGTATTAGAATGCCTAGCTACAGCAATAAGACAAGATGCAGACATAAAGGGGATCCAAATAGGGAAAGAAGAAATAAAACTCTCCCTCTTTGCAGATGACATGATCCTGTACTTAAAGAATCCAATAGACTCCACTCCCAAATTACTCAAGCTGATTCAAAACTTTGGCAAAGTAGCAGGTTATAAAATTAACCCCCAAAAATCAATGGCTTTTCTATATGCCAACAATGAGAAAAGTGTGGCTGAAATTAAGAAAGCAACTCCATTTGTAATAGCCCCACAAAAAATAAAATACCTAGGAATTAAATTAACCAAAGAAGTGAAGGACCTCTATGATGAAAACTTTAAAATCTTGAAAAAGGAAATCAACACAGAACTTAAAAAATGGCAAAACCTCCCATGCTCCTGGATTGGCAAGATTAACATCGTGAAAATGGCAATACTTCCCAAGGCTATCTACAAATTCAACGCAATACCTATAAAAATTCCACCCTCATTCTTCAAGGAAATAGAGGAGGCAATCCAAAAATACATATGACACAATAAAAGACCCCGAATAGCAAAAACGCTCCTCAACGGAAAGAACACTGCTGGAGGAATATCAATACCAAATTTCAAACTCTACTATAAAGCCATAGTAATCAAAACAGCTTGGTATTGGCATAAGAACAGACCTCAGGACCAATGGAATAGAAATGAAAACCCAGAAATGAACCTACAGACCTATAGCCATCTAATCTTCGATAAGGAAGCTAAAACAATAGAATGGAAGAAAGACAGCCTCTTCAGTAAATGGTGCTGGCAAAATTGGTTAACTACATGTAGAAAACTAAAGCTAGATCCTTATATATCACCCTGCACCAGAATCAACTCCAAATGGATCAAAGACCTTGAACTCAAAGCAGACACTCTGAAAACATTACAGGATGGAAATAGAGAAACCCTAGGTCTCCTTGGCACAGGTCGAAATTTTCTGAATAGAGACCCGGAAGCACAACAAATCAAAGAAAGGTTCGACAAATGGGATTGCATAAGATTGCAGAGCTTCTGCAGGGCAAATGACATAGCTGGCAAGATCAATAGAAAGCCCACCGATTGGGAGAAGATCTTTACTAGCCATACAACGTACAAGGGTCTCATATCTAAAATATACTTGGAACTCAAAAAATTAGACCACCCAACAACAAATCCTCAAAGAAACAACTGCCCAATAAATAAGTGGGGGAAAGACTTAAAGAGAAGCTTCTCTGAAGAAGAAAGAAGGATGGCCAATAGACACATGAAGAAATGTTCAACATCCCTAGCCATAAAAGAAATGCAAATCAAAACAACATTGAGATATCACCTCACTCCAGTTAGAACAGCAAAAATCAAGAACTCTAACAACAACAGATGCTGGAGGGGATGTGGACAGAAAGGAACCTTACTTCATTGTTGGTGGGAATGTAAACTTGTTCAACCACTTTGGAAAGCAGTATGGAGGTTCCTCAAAAGACTTCACATAGATCTCCCCTATGATCCAGCAATCCCACTTTTGGGCATTTACCCAAATGTTTACAAACAAGACCACACTAAAGCTATGAGCACAAATATGTTTATTGCAGCATTATTTACCATAGCTAAGATATGGAACCAACCCAGATGCCCCTCAGTAGATGAATGGATCAAGAAAATGTGGTATATATACACAATGGAATTCTATGCCTCCATCAGAAAGAATGACATTTCCCCATTTGTTAGGAAATGGAAAGGTTTGGAAAAAATTATATTAAGTGAAGTAAGCCAGGCCCAAAGAAGCATAGGTCCCATGGTTTCCCTTCTTTGTAATATCTAGTATAGGTATGAGTCAAGCAGAAAAGGTCAGATAATGTGATGTTAGGAAAATGAACCCTTAAATATGTATTTTAATGTTTTCGTTTCTTTCATTCATGTGTTTCTAACGCATTTATAAGATTATTTCTTTGTTGCTTTGTATGTCCCTCCCCCACAGTGTAACCCCTGCTTTCACTATATTTGATGTCAGTATAACATGTGGAGGAGATGGGGACAAACAAGTCGAGTAAGGATTCAGGTGGACCTGTTGCAACAATGAGAAGTACAAAATGTCATGTCAAAACCAGCTTTACAATGTCGGTTTGGGGGGGGAGGGGGGTATAATTCGGTGGGGGGAGGGGGGTAAAATTCGGTGGGGGGAGGGGGGAGGCGGGGAAGGGAAGTGAAGTGTAAACAAAGGAGGAGGCTGCAATGCTTGGTAAGAAATGTATGCATTATCCTGCCCATGTAATTGTAGCCCCTCTGTACAGTATGTTCTCAAATAAAATAAAATACAATTAAAAAAAAAGTGAAAGATAATTCTTTCAATGGAATAGAAAATAATTTGCCTGTTACAGTGAATGAAATGCAGTTAAGAGTTAAACAAATAGGTTCAAGAGCACTGGCAGTGGCTGCAGAAATGGGACAGAGGTAAACAGGTAAGACATTTTTTAAAGAGAACATTTGGGAATGCAGATTGGTGGTAGAGTGCTTGCCTAGCGTGCATGAAGGCCAGTGTTCAATTACTCAGTACCACATAAAGAGAAAAAGCTGGAAGTGGTGTTGTGGCTCAAGTGGGATGGTGCTAGCCTTGAGCAAAAAAGAAGCTCAGCCTTCTTAGTTTATGCCCCAGACCCTTAGTTTATGCCCCAGGACTGCCAAAAAATAAAAAGAGAGAACATGTCAATAATGGATGAGGGTAGGATCCAGAGGCCAAATTCATCACTGAATTTTTCACCTCTATTTCCAAATCAAGACATCATTCTCAGAGAAACAATGGAGCAAAAAGATGATCCAGAAAGAACTTATGTTATGAAGTAATACTAGAATTTTATAGTGCAACTGTCCTGTAGAGATAATTCATTATGTATAATTGTGTCTTTTTTCTCTTTTTTCAATTGTGAAAATATTGTACAGAGGGGTTACAATTACATGGGCAAGATATTGAGTACATTTCTTATCAAGCATTGTAGCCTCCTCCTTTGTTTCCTCTTCCCATCCCTTCCCATCCTTCCCCTGTCCCCCCACCGAATCCTCTGCTCCCCCTCCTCCCCTCACCTAAGTTGTGAAGTTAATTTTTCAACATAACGACTTGTACATCTCATTGTGTCTTGCAATAGCACAAAAGCTCATTGTAATAGCCCAAGTGCTATCTGGAGATTTTGTGTGGGTGCTGGTCCTGAAACTTGATCAGAGCACAGTTGTTATTTCTATTTTTCTTCCTCAAGGCTAGTACTCTATTACTTAAACCACAGCTCCACTTGTGATTTTTTGGTGTTTAAATGAAGATAAGCGTGTCATGGACTTTTCCTGGTTCACCTGGCTTCAAAATATGATCCTCAAATCTCAGCATTCTGAGGAGCTAGGATGACAGCTGTGATTCACTAGCATCCAGAGAAGCAATTTCTTTGGTGTGAAAGGAATTAAGAATACAGATCATCCAGGAATATTCACCCTCAGTACTAAATAAATCACCAATTTCCATGAATACATACACACACATGCAACTCAGTGGTCTGTATCATCTTTCCCCAAAAGAATAGTGCCTTCTTAAGTGGCAAATTGTGCTATTACAGGCCCATAATCCCAGCTACTGAGAGGCAGAGGTATAGGAGGATTGGATTCTGCGGCTGGCTTGAGTGAAGTTAGCACAAGACCCTATATGGAAAGCAAACTGTAAAAGAAAAAAGGGTTGGAACCCTGGAGGGCTCAAGTGGTAAAATATCGGCCTAGTAAGTGAAAGGCCTTCAGTTTTATACTCAGTTCTATGGAAAAGACATTAAACTATACCATCTCAGCCCATTTGTCATGATTTAACAAAAACCCGAAGCTTACTTCATAAGGAATACTTCTTATTCCTTACTTCATAGGGAATAAGAGGTCTATATCATTCATAATAGTGTTGGCTGGAAACTCTAAATAGCATGGTAGTGCATGTGACAAGGCCCCTAGGTGCATCACATCATGTAGGATCTCGGAATCATGGCATGTTCTAGAATGAGAGTGAGTAAGGGGCTTACAGTGCTTTTTACAACTGCTAACAGTGATCATGTTAGTCCCTTGAGAGTTAATGAGATGGCATTAATACATTTATGACAGAATCCTCTATTAAAGGTTTCACCTCGTGACACTGCTACATTGAGAAGTTAAACTTCAGTGTGAGCTTTGATGATAACAGGCCATTAACAGGCTTCTGGCAGAGACAGGTGAGACCATTGGAAGCTGATGACATTCATACAACTAGGCACCTTGAACAGCTGCTTGGATTTCATTGAATCTGGTATTTGCTATATTTGGGATCATATCACAGTTAGGATCCATCGAGTCCATGTCTGTTCCATGTGCCAGCTACAGTTATGCTGACTGTGACAGAAACTGCTGGGCAATAGGGAGAACAAGGATGGAGATGGGCACAAAATTGAGGTTTAGCATTCTTCATGGCACTTAATTAATATTGATTGATTTATGTAAGAAAATCATTAGAAAGCTGAATGTCTACACAGAGCCATTTAATAACTACTGTATTACCCAGAAGGATTCCTTGTATAGCAGTCTGTTTACACATAATGCTGACATTCCTCTGAACACAAAAGATAAAAAACAAGTTCTAGCTTACAAATTTAATTTTCATTTAATGTATGGTTATGGACCAGTACTAGGCCTTGAACTGATGGGCCTTCCTCTTACTTCCACACTTCCAACTGGGATCTATATATGTCTTTAATTTTTTATTAATGTTTTTCAAGGATAGATCTTAACACTGACTCTAATTTTTGTCTAAAATAAATTTTGAAAGTTTTCCAGTGAATGAAGTGTTCTATTTCACTTTGTCATTCTATTATCTTGGTATCTTGCTGTTTCTTGGTAGTTAAAGACAGGTTCTCTGCAGCATTTTAAAGGAAATCTTTTTACCTAGCCCCGGTCTATAATCCTAGCTTCTTAGGAAGTTGAGATGAGGAGAATATTGTCTTAAAGCAAAGGCGGAGAATTCCATGAAATACCATCTCCAAAATTGTGTATATTTTACATATAAAATATTATATGATATATTTAGTATGTAATATATTTGTGAAATACATGCATACTATGCATATATATGTGTGTATGTGTGTGTGTTTTTGTGTGTGTGTATACCTCACAAATTAAGCAGGTTCAGTAGCTGAAAGATTCAATAAGTATACTTGAAAACAACTAAGAACTGCACGATTTCCTCCCATATCCATCCTTTCTTTAAATACTATGTGGGTTGTAGTCTAAAAAGGTAAATCTTTGACCAAAAAGGAAAACCTTAATTTTTGACCCATCCTAGACCTTTTTTCTCCAAAATTTAAAGTACTAAAATGCCTATATGAACAATGGGTATTGTCAATGTCATCCAAAATGATGAATGATTGTTAGATGAAGTGTCCAAGTTTGTAGATAAGGATTCAAAGTGGAATTCCCCAGCGTGAAATTGAATTGAAGAACTGGTACTGTTGTTTTGTTATGAAAGGGCTCTAAACACTTTTTCTGGAAAAAAAAAAAAAACTTCTTTGTAATCTGTGAATGTTATTTTTAGGCCTGCACATGGCATTATGTTCTGCAAATAGTGGTACCTATCCTGATAGCAACCCTCCTCCAATCCTGTCTCTCATTTGAGATAGAATTTGTGATCTTATTGTCCAGCTACCTAAAGGGAAGGGCTTTTTCCTCTTACCAGCATCTCTCATTGTTCCTCAGGAAGAAAGAGGAACTAAAGGCAACCATAGATTCATTGTGTGTGATCATGCTGGAACGGGAGTTCTTCTGCAGGAAGCAGAAGAGAATGGATGGAAGAGTGGCAATTCTCTTCAGTATTGTTTGTTTGTCATCATAGGACAATTGAAATTCAGATGACAGGCAGGAAAACAGGTTCTCCATTGTAGAGGAACAGGAGACGGGCATACTGGAACAATTGAAGGCATTGACTTAATTTTGCTGCTGGCATGCTACTTTAAGTCATTTTTAATAAAAAAATAGATGGCCATGATTTCATTGAACGTCCTGTCCAATATTGATTTGTGGGTATCAAACAGGCTGTAACCCATGTCACACATGAGTGCAAGAATAATAGGGTTCAGCTCATTACATAGTGGCTCATCAAGACATAGGAAATATTCCTCAACTTGGTTGAGCTAGTCTCCATTATTTGTTCTATACTGTGCCTCTGCTTTGGGTCTGCACTTTACAGTGTCAAGATGTTATTTTGTCCTTTTGGATACAGGTAAATGGAGCAATGTACATGACCTCCAAGACAATTACCTGTATCTGGCTAAAATTCATGTATTCAAATGGGAAACTCACCATCTCCATAAAATACAAAAGATGACTCCCAAGCACCAGATGTCTACTTTGCAGACATTGTAGTTTTCATACAGGAATATTTTTTGGGGGGGGTTCCAGTCGTGGGGCCTGACCTCTGGGCCTGAGAGCTGTCCCTCAGCTCTTCAGCTCAAGGCTAGCACTCTACTACTTGAGTTACAGCACCACTTCTGGCTTTTTTTCTGCTTATGTGGTGCTAAGAAATCGAACCCAGGGCCTCATGCATGCAAGTCAAGCGCTCTGCCACTGAGCCACCTTCCCAGTCCTGCAGGAATATTTTATAGGGACAAAATCAAGGTACCAAATATGTCCTTCAGCAACTGCCCTTGGGTAATCCTTGTGCTCATGCCAAAGTCATTGACCTTCACATTGCATTTGTCATCCAACAGGAGGTTATTTTGTTTAAGGTCTCCGTGTTCATTTCTATCTTCATTAAAGTAATGCACAATACACACAGTCTGCTTTAACAACTTATGATTTTCACATTTATCTCAGGAGGTCTCTGGGTGGCCAGTTCCATTACCAAGTATTGGTGCTCATCCTTCTCCCTCACTTGGTATGACCTAATCATGTGTGCGTGATAGGAAGTCTTAATAATATCCATCTCAATTTTGATCTGACAATTGTTGAACTCTCCCATCACTACCACTTTGAGGTTTATGAGGTAGTGCTAGGTCAAATTTACATATGGATAGCTACCATAGCAAATGATCTCCTTCATACTGTATTGTTCAGTGAAAACCTCCTTCCATAGCCAACGAGCGCATTCACACTGTATTATTCAATGAAAATCTCTTCCTGCCATAGCCAGTGATCTTCTTCATAATGTATGGTTCAATTAAGGTCTCCTCCTCTAAAGAGTTTAAGAATAATTAACTGTGTTCTCCCATCTTTCTGCTAGGATGGTAAGTAGTAAATCTACCTAAACTTAACTAAGAAAATAAAAACCCCAGAGCAATAACCAAAAGGAAATACCCAAACCCAAACAACACAAAGTTCCCACTGCCCCCCCCAAAACTACACACACACACACACACACACACACACACACACACACACACACACACACACACACACACACACACACACACAATTGTCAACGTAGCACTGAGTCAAGCAGGTAACCAGGAACTTCCAGCACTGTAATACACTGCCGAGACTGTTTACACTTGCTGAAATAGACCAATCACAGCTTGGCATGAGCCCACTGGCTCTTTTAGTGTTGAGCCTGGAGGACTATTGCCAAGCTTTCCACAGGGATGCGAGGGTAGAATAGGATGCCACTGCTGCTGCCATGGCAGTGTTGCAAGAAGTGCAAGGGAATCAGCCAATGCCTTGTGTCCTTGGTGGCTGCCAGGTCCTAGGGTTTGCTCCCAGGGGGACATCAGCCATTAGACATTGTCCTTGAGTACAATCCATGTCCTTAGGCCTGCTCCTGCTAGATCCCTGGCCATGTTCAGGAACCAAACATATACCCACCAGTGGCTTCCATTCACCACATGTGTAGGTTTTGGAGCTTGCTCCAACAATCAAAAAACAAAATAGATTCCTACGTATTTCTAGAAGAAAGGGGCACATGACAGAGTGTCCAATTGGAAAAGTTCAGTAAAGTGGATCCAGATATTTTTTAACTTGACAATAATTCAAAGAAGTAATTAAGGCATATGAGATGTCCATATTTGTTTAGTTATAACCCCCTTGCACACCAGCTTAAAATAATATTAAAGTCCTTATTTTTTATGGACTTGAGTTATTGTTAGGACCACACAAAGGTCATTTCTGGTCTTTAAAAAGTTATAAGATCGTTATGCACTTTGGTGTTTTCTTTTTCTTTTTCTTTTTGGTCAGTCGTGGGGACTGAATTCTGGGCCTGGGCGCTGTCCCTCAGCTCTTCAGCTCAAGGCTAGTGCTCAAGCACTGGAGTCACATCTGCACTTCTGGCTTTTTTGGTGTTTTCTTAATGAAATACAACATGAGCCCCATAGCTCTTGAGTAGAGCTAAAACAATATCACACTCAACAATAGCATGTGGTTGAAAGAAGGTAGGTAGTATTAGCCTCCTATAAAATGACTATTGCCAAGATGAATCCTCTGTAGAAATAAGTTTTTCCTTTTCAGTATTTACTAATACAATACATCCATGTATTAATGATAACACATTACTACTTTAATATAAATTAAGCATGTTTTCTATTCAACTCAGTGAATTTTGACAATATTTAAATATGAAGAGTCCTCTTATACATCAATAAACTGGCACTTTTGTTATTTACATTAAAATGCAAAGAAACTAAGACCAAGAATGTTTTTGGCTTAGGTTAGGTCATGCAAGCTGCTGTTTTCTCACTTAGAAATTAAATCTAGTAGGATGCTACATACCATTCATAATCTGAAAAGCTGCTCTAACTTTTGGCTTTTAAAGACCTCTTCAATTTACTCAAGATATTCAATAACTTTTTTGTTTAAACCTGGAGTGACTGGTGTCAAAAGAATAATGGTATCGCTTCAGAATCTTCTGATAATGTCAAAATGCCCTATGCCATACAGCACCATGGATTGGGTTACTAACATCTATAGGAGTGAGAGAAAATAGAGCATCATCATACCCATGATAGTTTCTTATCAGATAGTCAACAGCAGAAAGCTTGAAATACATAAGGCAGTTTGTTGATATGTTCAAAGTGAAGGAAAAGGGCTGGAGTAGGGGACTTATATGGTTGAACCACTGCCTAGCAAATTGGAGGCCCTCAGCTTGAACTCTCTGACTATCAAATACATCCGTATTTCCTACAGCTACAGGAAGAGTATTTCCTTTAGGGAAAAAGGTGTATCTGGGTGTTTCAATTCCATTGTGATGCTATAACAAAACTCCTTAAGACCAGGTCCAATAGCTTAGAGCAAGTTATTTGTAGTCAACAGATACTCTGAAGGACAAGACCTAGAACTTAGAAAATTCAAGGTACAGAGAGGTCGGCTTCACCAGTTTTAATGTGCTCAATTGTTGCTGTGTCCTCATATGGTGTAAAAGGTAGAAACTTATTTTAAAGAAAACAATATAGTTGACAGACTTCTTTCCACCATCCAGATGAAGTTTAATTTGTTTCAGATCTCTATTTTTTTCTTCTCTCATGGTCCTCCTCGTCCTCCTGTTTATTTGTTGTGCTTTTTAGCTGATTGGCCTTGAACATTTGAACCACCAAAGAAATGGAAGTTTGGATTCCAAGTATGTGCCACCAAAATCATCTGCTGCTACTTCTATTTTGGAAGTAAACCACTTACTTGCCCCAAACCCTGTGCGTTATTGTCCTTCCTTCATTATTTTTTTTTTTAATTTTTGTTCTGTATTGAATTTTGCATGAGACTTATCAAGGTCCCTTCACATATAATAGGCAAATATTCTGCCACTGAGCTACAAATTCCTTGCAGAGATTTTTTTTTATTTCTTCATTGGTTGACTTCATGTTAAACCAACTTACTGAAAAGTTATTAGTGTATACCTGTAAACATGTTTGAATTTTTATGAAGACTACCATGTCATCTTGCTTACAAATTAGTGTTTTCCTTCCATTGTGATCTTCTTCTTCTTCTTCTTCTTCTTCTTCTTCTTCTTCTTCTTCTTCTTCTTCTTCTTCTTCTTCTTCTTCTTCTTCTTCTTCTTCTTCTTCTCCTCCTCCTCCTCCTCCTCCTCCTCCTCCTCCTCCTCCTTCTCAGCCTCCTCCTCCAGCTCCTCCTCCAGCTCCTCCTCCTTCTCCTCCTTTCTCCTCCTCCTCCTTCTCCTCCTCCTCCTCCTCCTCCTCCTCCTCCCCCTTCCTCCTCCTCCTCCTTCCTCCTCCTCCTCCTCCTTCTTTCTTTCTTTCTTTCTTTCTTTCTTTCTTTCTTTCTTTCTTTCTTTCTTTCTTTCTTTCTTTCTTTCTTTCTTTCTTCTTCTTCTTCTTCTTCTTCTTCTTCTTCTTCTTCTTCTTCTTCTTCTTCTTCTTCTTCTTCTTCTTCTTCTTCGTTAAAACATCAAATATGTCATCCTATTCATCACTGAAAACAAATTTATCTCTTGATTACATCAAAAATACGTCAGCTAAATAAAGAAAACAGTGTATGAGTTTGATAGATATTCTACATACGCTAAAGCTATTTTCCTTCAGTTTTAGAGTTTTCAGTAATATTAAAAATATTAAATACTTTTGTATCATCATCTGTTCAGATGAATATATGGGATTTCTTCGTTTCTCAGTGTGATAAATTACATTAGGTTTTCTAAATTTTATCTATGTAAGTGGGGTTGCAGCTTGGTGTTAGAATAACTTGATTATCATTGGTGAAGCTGGTGTTATATCTTCAGGAAAACACACACATAGGAAAGAGGGAAAAAGGATTAATATAAATGGTCCTACATTTCTGATACATAATCTCTTTTGTTTAGGATTTTTTGCCTTTCTCTTCATGAATAAAATTACTATAAATACATTCTCATTTTTGTCATGGGGATTATGAAGATAATTAGGAGGTGCTTCTTCTTTTTTTAAAATTTCTCTAGTAGTAAAATATGAGCTACATTGGGTGAGGTGGTATATACCAATTATTTCAGCTACTCAGGAGATGAAAACAGGAGGATCACAAGTAGAAGACTAACCTTAGCTAAACATGGTCTATCCTTGCAAAAAATGAAAAGAAAAAGAAAAAAAAACAAAATAAAAACTACCAACCAAACAAACTAAAAAACACCATGTGAATAAAAAGGCTTGGGACATACTCAAGTAGTAAAGGACTTGTTTACAATGGGCAATATTCCGGGTTTGATACCTGCCAATAAGGAAAAAAAAAAAGAAGGTATTTTCTTTGACAAAATTGCCCATGAAATATTTGGTTGGAATGGTTTATTCTCCCTTTCATCTTTTTCCTTTTCCTTTCTTTTATTTTTGAGAAGTACTTTTGGTATAACACATGCTATACGAGGTACTCAGGAGGATGATATCTAAGGATCACGGTTCATGACCATCCCAGGCAGGAGAGTCATATATATATATATATAATTTGCCACCAAAAATAAGCTACAATATGTACTTTGGCTCATGCTGTTGAGTGGGAGTCTCAAACAGAAATCTTGGAACAGCACCTAAGCCCTAAGTTGAAGTCCTCTACACACATTTCAAAAAACAAAAAAGCACAAACTAAAAATGATGGGAAAAGAAAAAAGTAAAGTTTCAAAATGAGCATGGGTTTTTGTTCATATGTGTATTCCTAGTTGATCAAGGTTCAAAGCTAGACTGGGCAAGAATGTAAATGCAACTCTTACCCCCATCTACCCAGTGTAGATATGATTGTAGTTGTAAAGCACTGTATTTGGCGGAAAAGCTAAAAAAAAACCTGTTTGCTGACCCAGAGATTAATTCCTGGTGCTAAAAAATTGTAGGAGAAGAGAAGAAAGGCCAATTGTAAATTTAAACATAAACCTGGTGCTTGTTGATCATGGCTCTAGGCCTTCTCATGAGGCAGAAATATGAGGATCAAGTTTCAAGGCAGCCCAAGAAGCAAAGTCCAGGAGACTTTGGGTGTATGTGTATGTGCATGTGTGTTGTATGTTTGTGTGTGTGTGTGTTTGTATGTGTGATGTGTGTGTGTTTGTGTCCTAGCATTCCCAGATTTTGGGTGGTGCATTGGAGATAAAAGTGTCATGGATTTCCTGTGCAGGCTGCTTTGAAACATGGTCCTCAGATTTCAGCCACCTGATTCAGCTGTAAGTTGAGCTTTGGCTTAAGTGGCAGAACTGGGCAAATATTTTCTGGGATTGCACCTAAACCCTTAGTTCAAGCCTCAGGACATGCACAGAAGAAATAAAGAAGAGTAGAAGTAACCAAGGAAGAGTGAGTGACAAAGTCTTAAATAAATCAAGCATTTGTGGCTGATACATGTTTTACTAGTTATTCAAGTGGCTTATAGCTGAGGATGATGGTTCGTGGCCAGCTCTGGCAGAAGAGTCCACGAAAATCTTGTCTGTAATTAATCTTCCCCCCACCAAAAAGGGCCCAAAAGTTATGGTATGTCTCATGTAATAGAGGATAACCTTGAATAAAAACTTCTGAGACAGAATATGAGCCCCAATTTGTAGGCCCAGGAACAGCACACACATGTAAAAAATAAAAAGTAAACAACAGTAGGTAGAGGTAAGCATATATTAAAGTTTTAAAATGACACAAGGGTTGTTGGTCCTGTGTATAATCCTAACTACATAAGAAACTGACATCTGAGGATTGTGGTATCAAGTCAGCATGGGCAGGAATGTGCTTGAGATGCTTTTCCCAGCTAACTAGCACAAAGCCCTGAACTGCAACTGAGGTGGTAAAGCAGCAGCTTTTAGTTAAAAAGCTAAGAAATAATTCCCAGAGCCAGAGGTCAAGCTGCATGACCCCTAAAAATTACAAAAAAACAATAAATAAAAAGGGCAGTGGAAGAAGAGAAACTGAAATATGAGGATCACAGTTTAAAGTTAACACAAGCAAGAAAATCCATGAGATTTTCTCTGTGTGTTTGCATCTGTGTGCCATCTTGCGGCTTGTGTGTGCCATCCTTGAACTTGTGCTGCTTTGTTCAAGGATAGAGCTCTACCATTCCCAGCTAATCAGTGGTTAATTGGAGGTCATTGTCTCATGGACTTTCCTTCCCAGGCTGGCTTGATTTATGCTAGGCTTTTTCTCAGACTCTTATCTCCAATTAATTGTCAAAAAGAAAAGAAAAGAAACTGGGAATGGAGTTATGGCACAAGTGGCAGAACTGGGCAATCAATTTCTGGGACAGCAACCAGGCCCTGAGTTCAATCCCCAGGACAATCACAGAAGAATTAAAGAAAAGAGGGGAGAAGTGCAGAAGGAAGATCCAATGACAGAGGTTTAAATAAATCAAGCATTGGTTGCTCACTGATGATCTATCAGCTACTCAAGAGGATGAAATCTTAGGATCACAG
This sequence comes from Dipodomys merriami, assembly GCF_024711535.1. Taxonomy (NCBI): domain Eukaryota; kingdom Metazoa; phylum Chordata; class Mammalia; order Rodentia; family Heteromyidae; genus Dipodomys; species Dipodomys merriami. Next base: position 1,467,263 of record NW_027204226.1, read on the forward strand.
TTGAAGGCAAGCCCAGGTAGGAGAATCTATGAGACTCTCATGTCTCATTTGTCTCCAAAAATATGCCACTAGCTGTGCTCTGGCACATATGGTAGAGTTCTAGCCTTAAACAGAAAGCTCTGGGACAGCACACATGCCCTGGTGCTGATGGCCTAGCACAGACACTTACAAAAATAAAGAATAAAGTGCACAAATTATAAAAGATGGGAGAAAGTGAAAGTATTGGTTTCAAAGTGAGCCATGGGTTGTTGGTTTATGCGTATATTCATAGCTACTCAGAAAGATGAAATATGTGGATCACAGCTCAAAGCCAACCTGGACAGAAAAGTCATTGAAATTCTTTTCCCCCACTACCCAGCAAAAGGTGGAAATGAAGGTGTGAGAGTAGTTATAAACTACTGAAATTTGGTGAAAAACCTGGGAAACAGTTCCCTGGTCCATAATTCAGCCCAAAGTCGACCAAAGACAAAACTGAGAGAAGAAATGACCATTTGAGATTTAAAAATAAGCCTGGGGCTAGTGGTTCCTGCTTATTATTTTAACTATTCAGAAAGCTGAAGTCTGAAGATACATTTTAAGTCCAGTCCAAACAGGAAAGTCCATGGAGCTTTTATACTGTGAATGCCAAACTGTGGCTTTAATTTGTGTAGCAGCTCTATCACTCCTAGAGGCTTTGTAGTTAGTTGATGAGAAGAGTCTCATGCACTTTCCTGTCCAGGATGGCTTCAACTTCAATCCTCAGATTTCAGCCTCCTGTGTCTTGCTGGGCTTTACATGAGATTCTTATTTCCAATTAATCACCAAAAGGATGAAAAATAAAACCTGGTGATTGAGCTGTGGCTCCAATGGCAGAAATGAGAAAATAATTTCTGGGACAGCATTCAGACCTTGATATTAACTTCAGGACCAACACACAAAAAGGAATAAAATAAATAAATGTAGAGAAGTTAGAAGAGCCAATTTCAGAGTTTAAAATGATCCAAGCATAGGTGGCACACACCTATGATGGTAGCCACTCAGGAGGCTAAAATGTGAGGATCACAGTAGAAAACCAGCCCAGGTAGGAGAATTCATTGACTCAACTCTAAGTAGCTACTTAAAACAAAACAAAAACTAATAGCCACAAGTTGTGCGGTGGCTCATGCGTTGGTGTGCTAATCTTGAATAAAATCTTCTGGAACTGTACATGGGCAGATTTTTAGACCTAGGACCAGCATACACAAGGAAATAAAAATTACAAATAAAAAGGTGAAAGAATGGCTGGAAATGTGGCTTAGTGACAGAGTGCTTGCCTATCATGTTTGAATCCCTGGGTTTGTTTCCTCAGTACCTCATAAATAAAAAGGCTGGAAGTGGCATTGTGGTCAAGTAGTAGAGTTCTCACCTTGAGTATCAGAAGTTCAGGGGCAGTGTCCAATGCCTGAGTTCAAGCCCCAGGATTAATAAAAAGAAGAAAAACTGAGAAAATCCAATTACAATTTCAAAATGAGCCATGAGTGAATTTTTGGTCAATATGTGTAATCCTATGACTCAGAACGCTGAAATCTGAAAGTTGTTCATAGCCAGCATGGACAGCGAAGTACACAAGTCTGCAACTAACCAGCAAAAAACGCCAGAAATCAAGCTGTGGTTGTAGTTGTAAAGCACCAGCCTTAAACAAAAAACCTATTGAAACAATGCCCTGGCTCAGAGATCCAGCCTCAGGATCACAATAATAAAATTAAATGGTTGGAAGTAAAGAACCCAAGACTGTTGGCTCAGGTCTGTAATTCTAGAAATGCAGGAGGCTGAAATATAAGATCCTGTGTAAAGGCAAACCCAATGAAAAAATTCCAGGAGACTGTTTTGTGTGTGGTGGCCACAGTGGGGATAGGTTTTTGTTGATTGATTAGAGATAAGAATTTCATGGATTTTCCTGCTGAGGCTGCTTTCAAACCATGATGGACAGATTTCAGCCTCCTGAATAAGGCCAGGCCTTGCATGAGTTCAAGCTCCAGGAACAACACACACAAAAACAACAAAATAAATGAAAAGAAGGGTAGAAGAGATGAAGTAACAGAGGTTTCGCTGAGCCAATCATTGGTGGCTCATATTTGTAATTCTAGATACTAAGGCTGAAATTTGAGGATACTGTTTAAAGCTCAGCTCAGGTGTTCATAAGATGTGTGTGTGTGTGTGTGTGTGTGTGTGTGTGTGTGTGTGTGTGTGTGTGTGTGTGTGTGTGTGTGTGTGTGCCAGTCCTGGTGCTTGAACTCGCACTATTTTGCTCAATGATTGACTACTCTCAGATTTTAGTGGTTAATTGGAGAAAAGAGTGTCATGGACTTTCCTCAATTTTCAGCCTCCTGATTCTGGCCTAACTCTACATGATTCTTACATTTACATGATTCTTACATTTAATTCTACAATTAACCTCCCCCTAAAAGCCAAATATTATGTTTGGTCCCATATATGCTGTGAGACAACATCTGACCTTCAATTTCTACTCCCAGGACAAGCAAAAATGAAAAAAAAAGAAAAAAAGGTAGTAGCAAGCACATATTAAAGTTTTAAAATGACCTAAATGTTGCTGGTCAGATGTGTAATCCTTACTACACAAGAGGCTGATAACTGAGGATTGCAGAGACAAGTCAACCTAGGAAAGAACGTGCTTGAGATTCTTATCCCCAGCTAAACAGCACAAATCCTTGAGCTGTAAAAATCCTTGAGTGTAAAAGCTAAGATATAGGCCCCAGAGTCAGAGGTCAAGCCACAGGACCAATAAAATTTTCAAAGGAGAGAGGATGGTAAGAGGCTGAAATCTGAGAATCATGGTTCAAAGCTAGCCCACGCAAGAAATTTCATGACACTTTCTCTGTGTGTGCATCTGTGTGCTATCTTGTGTCTTGAACTTATGCTGTTTTGTTCAAGAATAGAACTCTACACCTCCCAGGTTCCAGTGATTAATTGGAGCTAAGATTCTCATGGGCTTTCCTGCCCTGGTTGGCTTTGAATCATGATCCTCAGATTTCAGCCAATTGATACATGATGGGCTTTGCATAAGTTTCATCTCCTATTAACTACCAACAATTAAAACAAAAACCAAAAACTAGAGTTGAGCTGTGACCCAAGATGCAAACTGGGCAATCACTTTCTAGTACAGCACCCACTTTCTAGTTCAAGCACCAAGACAAAACCATTATAACCACAGGCTATACTTTGGCTCATGTGATAAGCCACTAGCAGAAGAAAAACCTCTGGCATTGTATCCAGGCCCTGATTTGTAGCCCCAGGACTAGAACATACACAAAAATAAAAAGCAAGGAAATTTTTAAAAAGTGGAAAAAACATATTAATATTTTTAAATGACCAATGGGTTTGTGGTTCATGTGTATAATTGGAGCACCTCAGGAAGCTGAAATCTGAGGATAATGGTTTGAAGCCAGACTGCCCAGAAAAGTACATTAGAAACTTATGTCCAATAAACAAAAAAAGCTACAAGTGGAGCTGTGGTTGAAGTTGTAAAACATGATACTTGAGTCAAAAAGCTAGGAAACAGAAGGGCATTGCTGGCTCTATCCTGTAATCTTAGCTACTCAGGAGGCTGAGATATGAAGATCACGGTTCAAAGCCAGCCTGGTCAGGAAAGTTCATGAGACTCTTAGCTCCAATTAACCACCAGCCATAAAACCTGAAGTTGCTCTGTGGGTGAACTGGTATAGCATTTGCCTTAAGCTGAAGTGTACAAAGACAGCACCCATACCGAGAGTTCAACCCCTACCCCCCTTCAAAACTACTAAGAAACAGCAATGTGTCCCAAAGATCAGGTCTACTGGACAAAATAAAATTATTGAATTTGAAAGCAAGAAATAGCTGGTTAAAAATATTAAAATAAGCCAGGCACCAGTGGCTCATGCCTGTAATCCTAACTACTCAGGAGGCTGAGGTCTGAGCATCACAGTTCCAAGCCAGCCTGGGCAGGAAAGTCTGTGAGACTCTTATCTCTAATAAACCACCAGAAAACTGAAAGTGGTTCTATGGCTCAAGCTGTAGAGTTCTTGCCTTGAGGGGAAGAGCACGAGGACAGCACCTAAGCCCAGAGTTTAAGCCCCATGAAAAACAACAACAAAAAATTAAAATAAGTCAGCAGTTGTTTGCTCATGCCTGTGAGTCCCAACTACCCAGGAGGCTGAAATCTAAGGGCTGCAGTTCAAAGCCAGCCCAAGCAAGAAAGTCCAAGAGACTTGTTTGTGTAATTACCAGTACTATGGCTTGAACTTTCCCTGTTTTACTCAAGGCTAAAGTTCAGACTGACTGGCTTCAAACCAAGATCCTCAGATTTCAGCCTCCTTAGTTGTGCTGGGCTTTACCTGATAATTTTCAAAAGAATGAAGCAGTCCCTACATGCAGAAAAAAACATAAAAACTGTGAAAAATAAATAGTTGCAATATAGAAAAAATAAAAAACAATGTTTAATATGATACAAAGGAAAACTATGTTTCTTTTTAAATGTAGCAAACAAGAACATAGTACAAAGCTTCAAAATGACATACTAAGAGTAAGGTAAAATGGAAAATTTTTTTAAATTCATGTAAATATTAAATACAAGCTGATATGACCAAAATATAATGTGATCAGAAACTTATCTCTCACTTGTAATTGCTTACAAATAATTGTCCCTCCAGTTTCAGCAGCTACAGTGGGGATTTAGACATGACCTCTCTATGCAGACTAGACTGTGTAAGGGTCTTCTTGTTTTAGCCTCTTGAATTAGAACTGCAGGCATTGCGATCATTTTAATATAGGAGGTTTCCTTTAAAACTCAGAAATAATGTTGAAATAATGGATTATCTGTAAAGCATGACTAAACATCAGAGAGCCACCAGAGATCCTCTGAGGAATACAATCAAAAGTAGAAAAGCATCTACCACTCAAGGTAGGAAACAGAAGGAAGATTTAGCATTTTTGGATGTGCTGGGGGTTGAACGCTTGGCCTCATGCTTGCTAGGCAAGTATAAAATTCAGTGACATTAATTATATCCACACTGCTTTGTAACCATTACCTCTTTTGTGAACTATGTTTTCAATGCTGATGCAATCCACACAATCATTGAGTAACAATCACCCCAATGACCTCTCCCAGAAATTTTAATCTTCCATTTTCTCTTATGAAATGGTTTAGCCAATATGTTTCACATAAATAGTAGATTCTTTTTTGTGTCCATCCGTGACAGACATATATTAATTGCAGCCTTTTTGTGGATAAGTCATAATCCATTTATGCATACCTCATATTTTATAAACCTGTTCATCTGATAGACACTCCAGGTATTTCCAACTTCTATTGTGAAATTTGCTGTTATCATTGGCATATGAGCTATTAGTTTTTTCTCTTCAGTTGTTTTGGTTATGCAATGAACAAGGGAATTGCTCGGTAATGAGGTAATGCTCTGTTATGTTAGAAGACTGTGTCAAATTCTACCATAATTGATATATCACTTTTCATCAGCACAAAAATGTACAAAAGGTCAATAAAATATACAAGAATATTTCAAATCTTCCACAGCTGTGCCCTAAAGTATCATTTATTTTACTTTTTACTTGTTTTTATTTAGGCAATTCAGGCCAGGAACTATGTAGCATTGTCTAGAGCTGACACAGTGTGCCACTGACACACCCTCCAAAAACATGTAATCTGGTAGTCATTTTTATTCTACAGATAAATTTTAATGATTATATGCATTTTTATTCTTTTAAAATAAGGTTTTGAATTTTAAAATGACATATATTGTAACACCTCTGTGCATTTTCTATTTATTTATTTATTTATTTTGGTCGGTCGTGGGTCTTGAATTCTGGACTTGGGTGCTGTCCCTGCACTCTTCATCTCAAGGCGAGCGCTCTCCTGCTTGAGCCACAGCCACTTCCGGTTTTCTGAGTGGTTTATTGGAGATAGGAGTCTCACGGACTTTCCTGCTGGGCTGGCTTTGAACCATGATCCTCAGAGCACAGCCTCCTGAGTAGCTAAGATTACAGGCATAAGCCACCTGTTCCTGGCCACCTTCTTTTTAATAAGAAAAATTATATTTACAAATCATATACAAAGACAAAAAAGGCTTCTGATCAGGAAAACACATTACAATCACAGTCTAATTCTGACCCAAGAAAATAAACACAATACAAAAAATAATACTATAAGAGCTCATCTAAAGTAAAATGAAGAGCAATGGCTGGAGACAGGAGTCAAGGGGTAGAGTACTTGCTTGCCCAGCACCAGCATCTTAATCAAAACCACAGTACTTGCAAGGGATAAAATAAAGTATTAAAACTTAAGGAAACATGCAGGTAATAGTATGATGGATAACATAGAGGTACACACCTGTAATCCCAACATTTGGGAGACTAGGCAATAGAATTATGAAGTTAAGATCAGACTTGGCTACATGAGACTGCATCTTAAAGAATAACATAGAATAAAAAAAACTATATTTGTAATAACTAGGGTGTAGCTCAAGTGTAAGTCAAGTAGTTTTGTACGTGCAAAGAACTGATACAATGCACAAGAATTACATGCTTTGATAACTACAACGTTCAGTTTTCACTGCAAGATGCCCCTTGGCTGGAATCTCTCCTGAGGAAACCTACGGCAGTTGATTCACCTGTCTTCTTGGCTGGACTATGGGTGTTGCTGGGCAAACAGTGTTTTGATCTTCATTCTAGGATCCCACTTACAACTTTTTTTTAGTAGACTACCTAGAAATATCTCCCATCTCAGTAAGAGGGCCTTCTGGCTTTCAAGTGAAGTTATCTTTGATATCAATTAGGGCTCTCCTCCCCTTTGTCTGGAACTGCTCTGGTCCTGGGTGACATTGAGCAGCTTGTTCTGAGAAGAGTGGTAACTATTTTGCTAGTCACCTCTATCAACTGCCATCTGCTCCTCAAATTAGTCTTTGGTATCAGTATGAGCCTGCTCGAGGGTAGAACCAGCCTGGGCTGAATTTGAACCATGATCCTCATATCTCAGCCACCTGAATAGCTAGGATTAAAGATGTGAGCCACTTAAACCCAGCCATCATTTCTTTCTTCCAGGAAAATTTAGTGGGGTGGAAAAGCACAGCAGCACATACATTCAATAGCAAATGCCCCAGGGTGAACTAGATGCTCAGAACAAACCACTGACCTTCATATTGCCTTCGGTATCCAACAGGATGTTGTTGGACTTAAGGTCTCAGTGTGTGATTCTGTTCTGGTGTGGGTAGTGAACAGCACTTACAATTTGTGTGAAAAGCTTCTTGGTGTCATCCTCATATAGGCAGCAGGATATTCAGATCCACCCCAGGAGGTATCCCCTACCAGCAAGTTCCATGATGAGATACACATACTCTTCCTTCTCCATCCCCTGGTACAAACTGATGATGTGCTGTGCCAAACCGTATTAAAAATGTCCATCTCATTCTTTATCTGATGACTGGAGAACTCTCCCTTCAGGAGTATTTTAACTGCCACTTCCATGTGTGTGAGGCAAGGATGGGCCAGCTTCACTTGCCATAGGTACCATGGTCGATGAGCTCTTTCATCTGGTATTGTTTGATTATCTCCTCCTTCCAGGATCTGGAGGATTATTCTTTGTATTCGCTGTATTCTTCCATCCTTCTGAAATGATGGCAGGTAGCAAGTCTACCTAAAATTAACTAAATAAAATAATTAAAACCCCAGAAAAAGTAAAACGAAATACCAAAATCCAAATGACAACCCGCCCCCCCCCAGCCAAAAAAAATCATGAATTTAGCTTTGAGTCAATCCAGTGGGTCACCAATCAAGAGTTCCTAGAAATGTTAACATAGGTTGGAGCACATTGGCTTCCTATAAACTCTGCATGACCTCTCAAATGGAGCTATCACAGCCCGGCATTGTGACATCATAGAGGAAATGGACCAATCAGAGTCTGGGCCAGTGAGGTCAGAGAAAAAGTGGACCAATCATAGCTTGCCAGCATTGATACTTTATCCCATAGGTTTCAAAGACTGCTGCTAAGGACTCCATGTGGGCTCTAGGTTGCTCTGTTCATTATTATGCCTTTCCTGAAACTACTAGGAGAGGACTACTACTAGAGGACCTCTGAGTCTCATAAATTGCTTCTATGGAGACACTATCCAAAAGCCTTCATTCTTGATGGACACATTATCCAATATCTTGTTCCAGCAATGACATGGCAAAAAGGCCTCCGTTCTTCTCAAGGACAGCTGTCATACAACTTGCTCCTGAGGGGACAAGTTTCAGGCTGGCTTTGAGCCACAATCTTCACAATTCACCTTCCTGAGTAGTTAGGATTATATATCTGAGGCATCGTTAGGTACTTAGCTCATCTCTCAAAGTTGAAGGAAGTATATATATATTTGTTAGAAAGGTTGGCATTAGATATGTCCTTTTTGCACCCTAAATTTGTTGCCTTTGCTATCAAATAGTTAATCTAGTGTCTGATGAGAAATTTGTCATAATATCACTGAAGATCACTTGTGTGTGATGAGTTCTGTTTCTGTGCTTTGGGTGGTTTTCTGTCTTTGACTGTTTAATTAGAATGTGTGTTAGTGTGGACCTGTGTAATTATGTTAATTGACTTCTTTAAGCTGCTAGAATCCTGCATAGAAGGGTTCATGATTTCAATCAAATTTGGGAAGGTTTTGGTCATTATTCCTTCAAATACTATGTATTTCTTTTTTTCTCCCTGTATATACATACGTTGTATATATACATATATACATTATGCATTATACATTATACATACATTACATATTCACATTGTATATTTGAATATCCATATATATACCTATATATTTATATTACCAATACATTTATATACATATATTTTTTCACATAACACTTTTGTGATTGTTTATGGTAGGAAATCTAGATTGATTCCAGCTACTCCATCAGAGTTAGAGTTAGAAGTTTTCCTTTTTATTTCTTGGTGAAAATATGCATTTCTTGGCAAGGATATTGAAACCAGTACAAATCAGAGCTAGCCTAGAGTTCTCTCTCTGTCTCTCTGTCTCTGTGTCTCTCTGTCTCTCTCACTGTCTCTCTCTCTGTCTCTCTGTCTCTCTCTCTCTGATTTGCTGCCTCCGTCAGGTCTCTGTGCACAGGGCCATTGTTTACCAAGTTTTTCTAGTGTGTCCTGGGCTCTTCTAGTTTGTGCACTGTCATGTTCTGCTTTAAAGGCCACCATGCCCGCACCTGGAAGAGTAGCTGCTCCAAATAAGTCTGCAGGATGTGTCTATCTCTTTCTTGAGCCCCCATAGATACTGGGGTGGCCTTAGTAGGTGCCCATATGCTGACTGTGGGCGACTCAAGCACAGCCTCTTTTTTTACCCAAGTCAGAGGTCTGCGTTGGATCCTGGGGGCACTGCCTTGTTGGTGACTGTGCTAGGAGCAAGGCAGAGGGCTGCAGAAGCCTCACTGTGGCCTGACTTCTGGGGCCCAATAGATGCCAAAGTCTTCTCTCGGTTCTTTTCAGAATATGTAGGCAAGTTCAGGAAGCAGAAGCTGAGCTCAGGGGGCCCCTAAACACAGGGTGGGCAATGGAGCTGGAAGAAGCAGGGCTGTCCAGGTTGGCAGGGGACAGGTGATGAGCCTATATTAGTAATCTGCCAGCTTCCAAATGAAAAGTTAGTCTTGCTTGCTACCCAGAAATATCCCCCAGAGAGTCCCATGATGGTGACTGGTAAAATCCCAAAGACCAAAGTAGATATACCAGGAGCACTTGGTGCTCTTGGTGGGCAATTCAATGCTGGCACTGGCAGGGGGAGCTTTAGGTTCCCTAACCCTGCAGGTCCAGGGAAGCCAGAGCCCAAGCAGACACCAGGATTGGCCACTAGACAGGCTGGAAGGTGAAACCTTGTTGGATGGCTTTGCAGTCTTCAACGTGGGCCACCTGAAGGCACAAGAAGCATCCTAGCATCTACTCAAACAGCAGCTTTCCCAACTTGGACATGAGTGTTCAGCTCACCAGAGGATGCTGTGGTCAGTTTGGGTCTGGAAGGAGTGGCAGGCCTGCTGCTGGAGGGAGCAGATACCCCTTTCAAGGCTTCTGGATGAAGGGGAGCCCCTGGAAATGGGCACATGGGAAGGCTGGTCTGTCTTCCTCAAAGAGAACATTTCCAGCTTGTTTGACTGTTTGCTTGGGTAGGGGGTCATCCCTTGGGATAGTGATATTAGGAGACTTTGTTCATGAGATTATACCCAAATTAATCAAACCCCTGAGGGAGCAAAAGGGTAAGCATTGCTGAACTGCCCGTAGCAGCTGGGGTTGAGGTCTTGACTGCTTCTGTCTTGAATGACCCTGAGGTTTTGTCACCAGAGGACAAGTGACTGGATGCTTGCATGCAGCCCAATAATTTTAGGAAATTTATCAGAGATCCCTACTTGGCTTGCATGTCACTCAGCAGGACTAATACTGGGTGGGGAGTTCGGGCTGTAAAGCTGGCCATCACAGCTTGATCTTTTTGAAGGACTGAGGACACATTCTGGCAGCTGTTGGAAATTTATGAGGTCTGGGTACATTATGTGAGTAGATGTGGTACTCTGAGCTTCAAACCTTGGGTTGTTATGGGGCTGAGCCCTCCCTCCCTACTGTCCTGGTGCTCTCAGGAAGTGGGTTGGTGTCTAACAGGTAGTAAAGGGCAGTGTTTTTACCCTCTGAGACTCACTGTGAAGGACTACTGTTGGCAGGGAGGATTGTGTCATGTGGAGGTCTATATGTTCTTTGAGTAAGGAAATCTATACACCTCAGAGCACATCTTGGCTTTCTCTCTGAACATTTGGTTTCTTTGGAATACTAGTTTCTGAAAGGCCTAAGAGTTCGAAGGCTTCAGAGGCTTTCTTGATTTCCAGGTATGTCCAGGGCTTGTCCTTTTTCATCTTATACAGCTCTACCTTCCTCTCTTCGTCATGGTCTACTGAGCCTTTGCTCTGGCATAAATGAGAAAAGACAGGCAGGACTGTCTTGTTGCTAAGCAAAAGCAGACAAGGCTGTCTTGTTGCATACTTTCATTTTATTCTCCAGTGTTGTAAATAAAACCATCAGATTGGACTTCAGGTGCTGCCCAGGATCAGTGCTCCATCCCTTTTCCCTACTCTTACCTTACAGCTTTTCCATTTAAATTTATTTTCATTTTCAATTTTTGTATTGGTGATTGAATCTAGGGCTTCAATTAGCTGAGCACTGTGATGTGAACCTATAAACTTTGTTTTTGGGGGAGGATGAGACTGCAAAAATTGTGTCTTCATGTCAACCCAGGCAGAATTCTGTGAGACCTCATCTGAACAGAAGAAGCTGTGCATAGTAGTGTTCACCTCTCATCCCAGCTGTGATGGGAGAGGAAAGTAGGAGGACTGAAATCCAGTTGCACACCTGAGCAGGAAATGAGACCCTGTCTCAAAAACAGAGCAAAAAATATACAGCTGTGGCTCAATATTAGAGTGTGTATCTAGAAAACATGAGGCCCTGAGTTCAAACCTCAGTACCATAAAAAAGAAGAGAACCAGTTATTTCTGAAAAGCTTATTAAAAGCAGTCTTTTTTAAAAAATGTGTTTTGATATTCAGGCTTGAACTCTGGGCATTGACATTTTCCCTTTGCGAAATTTTCACATAAGACTAAACTTCGTTTTTTTGTGATACAGGTCGAAACAGTGTAAAAATAAGTTGTACAAAACACTAAGTTGAAAATGAACTTTACAACTTTGGTGGGGGTGGAGGTTGGGGAGGGTATTTGTGGATGTGAGAGCAAAGTAATGGTAGGGGGAAAACAAAGGAGGAAGCAACAATGATCTATAGGAAATGCACTCAGTACCTTGCTCATATAACTGTAACTCCTATGTCAAGCATTTTTACAGTAAAAAACATATTTAAAAAAACTTAACTTATACTATTGAGCCACAGCTCCACTTCTAGCTTTGTGTGTGTGTTTGTGTGTGTGTGTGTGTGTGTGTGTGTGTGTGTGTGTGTGTGTGTGTGTGTGTGCCAGTATTAGACTTGAACTCCAAGATTGGGCACTGTCCTTGAGCTCTTTTGTTCAAGGATAGTATTGTACCGCTTGGCTCACCACTCTCCTACTGGCTTTTTGTGGTGAATGAGATAAAAGTTTTGTGGACTCTTCTTGCCCCAGAAAGGTTTGAACCGAGATTCTCTGCTCTCTAATTCCTAAATGACTAGGGTTATGGGTGTGAATCATCAGTATATGGTAGGAGAAGGGTTCTTAAGCAGAAATAATGTGGATTGCTGGCCTTCTGCAATTTGGTGGCATGCTTTCTTTTTTAGAAAGGAACTCCTTTACTGGGAGGGCAGCAATTACTCTAGAAGCTAGGAAGGCAGAGGAAATGCAATCCCCTATCTCCAGAGGCAGGACCTTTGGCATGATGGTTGTAAGAACATCATGTTCTTTATCAGAGTAGATATCTATACTAGCCTGAAGTTAACACTGTTTTCTTCATCAGCTTTGTCTTGGTTGCATTAAATAAGAAAATTACTTGATAACTCTCACCAAAATTTATCAGATAGAGGGGGAAATGAAGCTTTAAAGTGAGGCATTAGACACTACACGACTATACCGGAAGGGGCAAGGAGAAATGAGAGTTAATAAATACTGATTTTTATTTAAATAAAATAGGGAGAAAACATGAATATATGTCAGTACTGGACAAGTGTGCTCAAAGCTTTCTAATAAACTAGCATTAAGGAAGTATTTTTATGATGCAGGACTGCTCATACTACCTGTGTAGTTTCTCTAATCCCTTCACTGTCCTCCCAAGCGAAGACACTGGCCCTCCACCTCAGAGCAGAGGATCTAAGACAATATCTATCTACTACTGGGCAGTGGAAGACCAGTCAAACAGCTGGTGAAGTGGGACAAGATGCTCTGCTCCTGTTTCCATCAAATTCTAGACTTTGCTGTATAGAATTCATAGATCAGGGGGAATGCTTGAGAATACCGCTGGACCTACGTGTGTGTGTGTGTGTGTGTGTGTGTGTGTGTGTGTGTGTGTGTGTGTGTGTGTGTGTGTGTGTGTGTGTGGTGTGTGTATGATAGTACTCATATGCCAGCATAGGGCTTCTTTTTGGGTCTCACAGGTAGAGTTAACTCCTTCTCCAAGTCTGTTGAAAAGATTTGTCGGTCACTGACTGATATGCAGCAGAGGAGGAAATGATCCCTGAATTCTCCACTGGTAGAACAGATGGATCCTTCTATGTGGTCTGATTTATACTAATGCTAGTGCTAATACTAACCCATGACTGGGAATATCAGCTGGCACTTTTTGTGCATTTTGGCACTAGTTTTTTTTCACATGGGTTAAGCAAAAATTCTCATCAGAATATCGTGACATAGTGTTAAGTATAACATGCTGTATACACACCCCCATATTTGGCAGCAGTCTTCATTATGTAAAGTGTACCATGAACTGTAGAGAAGTTCAATGAATGCTTCTCATGAACAAGATCCTTGGAGCACCTTGGAGCCAGCACCTTGGAGGAGGGACTCACAGGAGCTTGGGTCACAAGTTGGAGACACGTTGATGTAGATCCTGTGCCATTGTTGGCTACCTGCCTGATCTGGAGGGACCAGGGATTTGCTACCCTAGCACTGTCCCCCATGGCCTGGCCTGGCCTGGCCTGGCCCCACCCCAACCCCACCTAATCTTTGGCACAGGAAGAACAGTTTTGTCCTTTTGGCCACACATTCATCTGACACATAAGGTTGCTCCATAGAATTTCCAGAGGACACCAGGAAGATATTTAGAAGATACATTAACTGGGGTCAAAAGGGCAAAGACTTACTGTAGGTCTCACATTCGGTTAATAGTGGGGTTTATTGACTACCTTATCTATCCCCGAGGCAGTGGAGCCTCTGATCTAGGATTCTCACAATGCTCACTTAGAAAAATAATCTAGTAGATTCAAAAACACAGAAACAATTTTAAAAATCTATATGTAATATTATTTTTTATTCTTGAATTACTAAAATGCATGCAGAACCTGTCAATTCAAGAAGCACAAAATGGCAGATGGTGTGAGCTTGGCCCCTGACCCTCTACTGTGGCTCTCTTGCTCCAACCTGGTGTGACCACTGCTACTAGTTAGTTATGAATTCCTGCATCTAAACTAAATGTTCACAAAAGGAGACATTGTCCACAGCTACCAAAGGTCCACCAAACTGCAAGCTTAGAACAAGGCCAAATTTCCTTTCACACTATAGAGATTCAAACTTCTACACTCAGGTTCACAGCCCTGAGCTAAGTCTGTGCTGGAACCACATGACTGAAAGTGATAGCTTATAATTCACCAAGGAAGAAGTCTTCAATAGCTGGAAGTCTGCCCTCTGCCTTTCCCAATAGGTCACAGTATTAGATATAAGAACTAAGCAGTTACACAAGCCTTTCAGAGATTACTAGACATTAGGGTTTTACTTTTGTAATGCCAAGTTTTGCTTCAGATCAAATATTGGGCCTGCACAACAGCAGCAGCTCAAGTGGAAGTGATGTCCAGAACTTGTGTAAATGTCTCAGACCATTTGAATTTTTTTTTACTGAATTGTCTTTTTTCCTACAATCCACACCTGTGGCCTAATGGGGGCTTTCTTACAGCTAGCTGACAGAAGACACAACACTGGATCTAGTTTACACCTAGTTCTGCAGACTTGTTCTGGAATATGGATGGCTGCTGCAGTCTTAGATTTACAAGTCCCCTTTCTATTCCCCTCTTTTCCCCCACACTCTCTGTCCTTCAGTGAACAATTCAAATGTAATTTGTTGAAAAAGAATCTTGGAAAATTGTCTTAACATTAAACAGTAGTGTCCACCTTTCAAGTCTGCCAATATTGTTAACACAGCTGGAGAATAAGCAAGATAAAAAGTAAATGTACATACAAATGCATACACCGACACCAAAACCTACAACACATAGACACACACATACACAGAGACACACAAAAAAACCACAGGACATATAAGCCTTGTTCTGTTAATAATTTAAACAGACAAAAATATGTGATGCAGTTAGGTAATCCCTAGGGTGGGTGCACATATGTGAGCGTGCATGCGCGTGCGCACACACACACACACACACACACACACACACACACACACACACACACACACACACACACACACACACTGCCAATCCTGGAGCTTGAACACAGGACATGTGTGATGTCCCTGAGATTTTGTAATGAAAGCTATCACTTTACTCATTTGTACCACAGCTCTACTTTGGCTTTTTGGTGGCCAATTGGAGATAAGAAACACATGGACTTTTCTGTCCAAGTTGACTTCAAACCACAATACTCACATGTCAGCCTCCAGACTGGTTGAACAATTTATATTCTTACTAACAGTGATAGAATTCCCTTTTGGCCACATCCATGACATCATTTAAAAAAATTTATTAGCCTTCCTTACTGGGGTGAGGTGGAATTACAGTATTGTTTTGGTTTGCTTTACCTTTATGTTCAAATTTTTTGAACATTTCTTCATGTATTTTTGGCCTTTCTTACTTCTTCTGAGAAGTTTTATTTTAGGTCATTACTCCATTTAGTAATTGGGGTGTTATTTGAGGGTTTCTTTGGAGCCAATTTTTTGTGCTCTTTGTATATTTTTTCTATTAGGCCCTTGTCTGATGCAAGCTCATAAAATTCTTCTCCCATTCTATGGGTTTTCTATTTAGCTTGTTATGTCCTTTACCAGGTAGACAAGTTTAAGTTTCATGCAATCCTATTTATCTAGTCTTTCTTTGATTTGTCGTAATTCTGGATCTTTACTTAGAAAGTTTGGACCTGTGTTCTAGGAGCCATGGTGTTTTGCCTGCCACTTCTTGTAATCATTTCATGGTGTCTGGCCTTATATTGATGGCTTGGGATATGTGGACAGCATTAATTTGATCTGCCTACTCTTCCTTGGTTCAAAGAGACTGCAAAGTGGTACCCTTTCTTAGTAAGTTGAGGTGGTTCCTGGTGGTTTGGAAGGAGGATGGCTTCCCAGAAGCGTGAATATGGAAATCATAAGTGGTAAGCTAAGGCATTATTATTTTAATTACATATTTATTTGTAAGTACATTGAATCCTGATCAATGACACTTTTCTCATTATCTCCCCCATCCCTGAAACTCAATTTCTTCCCCTCAATTTTCCCGGTTTCATTGGATGTGCATTGACAAATATGACTTCTTTCACCTACTCCTACTTTTGAATTTTCAGTTTCTTCATATTCATTTTCTTGTACTGTTAGTTTTTTCCAAAGAATTACACAATTTAAAGTCTTTCTTACATATACTGTACTTTGTGCAATATGTTTATGTATATATGCACAAAACCTTGTATGTGTTTACTTGTATATTTAAAAAGTAGACCTATCTTCCACATGTGAGAGAAAACATGCATCCGGATTTCACAAAAATTTTTCCAGGTCTATTCACTACTTTACAAATGATGTAAAAATCTAATTGAAGAGCAAAAGTCCTCTGTGTATATATACCAAATTTTCTTAATCTATTCATTTGTTGAAGGCATTTGTGCTATATCTATACCTTGACAATGAACTGTTATATGGGTGGCCTTCCTTTACCCTGATTTGTAGTCTTTTGGGTAAATGCCCAACACTGGTAGTTTTAGACCACAAGGTAGTCCTAGTTTGTTTGTTTTTTTAGTGTGGTTCAACAAGTTCACATTCCCACCAGCCCTGTTTGATGTTCCTTTGCCTGCACATCTGTGACAGCATCTATTGTATTTTTCTTGTGTGTATTGTTGGTAATGATCATTCTAAATTGAGATGGAATCTCAAGTGTTTTGATTTGCATTTCCTTTATGGCCAGAGAGTTTCAAGATTTCTTTATATGATTACTGGCCAATTTTATGTTTTCTGAGAAGTCTCTACTTATCTTGTTTGCCCATTTGTTAATTGGGTTGTTAATTCTTTGCTAGTATAATTTATTGAGCTCTTTGTATATCCTGATGTATAGCTAGTAAAGATCTCTCCTTCTTTGGGCTTTTATTAGCTTGCTAATGGTGTCCTTTACCATGCAGAAACTTCTTAGTTTGGCACAATCCCATTTGTTAGTTCTCTCTTTGAGTCCAGGCATTATTGATAGGGAACTCTATATTCCTGTTCAGCAGGAGCCTAGGATAGCAAGGCTTATACTCTTGGAACACTCCTTTTTAGATTTCGATCCTAGTGATGGACAGGTATGGTTGCCCTCATTTTACAGGGAGCAAGTTCAAAACCTAACATTTCCCTGATTCTTTAAGCCACATATCTAGTCAAATGACAGTATAGAAAATAGATTATTGTATAGTCTCAAGATAGGTTATCCTAGTGGCCTTCTTTTTTCACATTTCTTCCTTACCTCTGTACGTCTGGTGTACAATATGATGGTTACTGACCACATGGAGTTCCTAAGCACTGTAACTTGCAGTTTGTTGTATTGGTTTTGCTGTAAAGACAATGAGAACCATGGAGTTGGAACACTACATAAAAAGCAATTGGAGGAGCTACTTTTATGTTTGCTTTTACAGTCCTGGGGCTTAAACTCAGGGCTTAGACACTGTACCTGGGGGTCTTTTGCTCAAGGCTAACCAGCACTCTACCACTTAAGCCACAGCATTACTTCCAGTTTTCTGTTTAAGTGGCACTGAGGAATCAAACTCAGGCCTTCATAAATGTTAGGCAAGCACACTACCTCTAAGCCACATTCCAATCCCTTGGGTTATCTTTTAAATGCCAATTTTATCATGAGTTTCCTACTGTCTTGCTCATTCTGGCTTTGTACTGTGATCCTCAGATCTCAGCTTTGTCTAGTCTAAAAGTAGATGCAATAATCCTAGGATGCTGATTGACCTTAATTAATAGTTTATTAAGCATGAAAAGAATAATATTTCAATGGCGATATAATCAATACCGAAGAGTTGGTAGGGAGGTAGTAGATGTCATTCAATCATAGACATTTCTGGCACTTTTTACCAACATATATTTATTTGTATACCACCATCTGCCTATCTCAGCACATAGGAACCAACTGACAGCTTCATTGGCTAGAGGCTGCTGTGCTCACACTCACCCATTCATGAATTGGGCCTTCTAGGCCCTGAGTTCAGATCCCAGCACTGCCAAAAATTTAATCTTGGATTAAGAGACCGAGTGTGACACATGATTTCCTTTTGTGGGAGAGTCCTGGGTGTCAGGCATGATGGAGAACACATCTACAAATCTAGTTGCTATGTGACAGGATGTAAACAAAGTAATAAATGGTATAGGTGCCATCAAGTCAATAAAATAAACAATTTATAAATGAATAAAACAAGAAATAAAATGAATAACCACACCAAACACGATATGGACTGAACATCTGTATGGAAGTATAAATCGTACCACACCAAACATGATATGTACTGAATATCAGTATGGAAGTATAAATCCTACCTTTAAAATGTATATAAGAAGTAGGTTTTCCACGCCTGAGGCTTGAATTCAGCCCCTCTATGAGTAGGCAATGGCGGGAAATCCTGAGAAATTGTTTCTGGACCAGAAAGAGTCATGGAATGCGATGGAGCTCATCCTTGAATGAGTATTTCATGCAGGATGTGAGTAGAAAATGATAGGCAGAACTCATGTGGTATTGATTATTTGTAAAGAAGTGTCGATTAAGCGTGACAATAATCATCACATTCACGAAATGGAAGCATCTGGAAAGATCCAAGAATCAGTAGACACATGGTAGATTTTCCATCAGAGGTCACCGTCTCCCCTGCTCGATACAAATATGTACTTATTTGCATACTACCTTCAGCTTATGAATCGATGACGGCTGTGTGCTGACCCCTCACCCCCACACCTGGGGGCTCCATCTCAGGTCCTGGGAATGGCTTTGCTCCTTAGTGATTCACAGGCTGGTGTGCTCACATGGACCCATTTGCCAATTGGGCCTGCTAAGCCTCAAGTTCATATCCCAGCACTGCCAAAAGATTCATCCTGATGTCAGAAGCCAATTGTTGCACCTGTTTTCCTTTCCTGTGCAAGTCCTGGTTCTCAGCTGGGATGGAGAATGCATGGGACACCCTGTGGCCATGAGAATAGATTGTCATCCATGTCAGCCCAGTTATATCTGTCATCATATACTCAAGAAAATATGCAATACATCAATGAATAGCCTTCAAAATAGAATAACTACATGAAATGCACAATGCAGTGTCGCTACCACCTCGACCAGCAAGGAAGACGCGACACCGGACTCTTCTCTCTGCAGTTTATTCAGAACCTTTGAGTAATCTTCTGACCCCAACCCCGGGGAGAATTCCCCACAGCCTTAAGTACCCGCTGGGTAGCCAACCCTGATACGCCACGTGGGAACCACCAATAGGTTCAGGTGCGCAGAAGCAATCCAGATTCTTTGCCTTAGCCATATAAGGAGTTGTTTACCACGAGAGCACTCGCCATCGGGAAGGCGGAGGGCGGAAGCCGGCGCCATCTTCCAGGTGCGGCCTCTGGCAGCTCTCTACAGTTCCCCCTTTTTTGTTTAAAGAACACAGATGAGAACAGAGGTCTGAGCCCTGTTGTGCAATGCAAGGACTGCATACAAGCCTTCTCCCAGAGGGTACCTTCTCTAGGGATGACTCAGCCTGTCCATTGATTCGTTTTTCACAAGGACGGGAAAAGGCGAATCGAACCCGTGTGCAATCAAACATGCTCTCCTCGAGGGCAAAACTCATGCCTCTCGACTGCAGTACTTTGACTTTGCAATCTGTGTTCATTGTTTTAGGGTGGCAAGCCACGCTTGGAGGGACTGACCTGCTCCAATGACTGTAAAGGCTTGGGTAATCATGGCTGCACTGCGATGCTGAGAACCTCTAATTTGGCAAATGCACCACAGACATACCAAGGAGGCTAACACCAGAAGGCCTGTCAGGGCTCCTAAACCCGCCCATTCCTTAAGATGATTCATAGCAGTGGAGATCCATGAACATAACCCTTCCGCCAATCCGGCATCCACTCAGGTCGAGTTCACCATGACGATGGCAACCCTGAGCTGTTCCATCAGGCTGTCGAACTCTCCAGTTCAATTACCTAAAAGATAACTAGACAACTGTTTAGACAAATTTGCAGCGTTTTTTAAATAGGTTTTTTCCTGGGCCTGAAGTCTGGGCCTGGGCGCTGTCCCTCAGCTCTTCAGCTCAAGGCCAGCGCTCTACCACTTGAGCTACAGCGCCACTTCCGGCTTTTTTCTCTTCTTTTTGCTTATATGGTACTGGGGAATCGAACCCAGGGCCTCATGAATGCAGAGGAAGTGCTCTACCACTGAGCCACCTTCCCAGCCCCTCTCCTTAAGATGATTGGGTCATAGCATTAGGAGCATCCTCAGGCACAGGCACCAAATGAGGCATGCGGGTAACTAAAGCATATTTAAACTTTGAGGCATTCCAGCATTGGTTTACTGCACGAGGTAAGTTCTTCCATACTCACAATGAACAAAAATGGGGGATACACGCACACAGAGGTAGGCCTGTGAGTAATAGAAGATTTAGGTTTAACACTTTGGCCGCCGCAACCCGTAGCAGTTGCCACAACACCAGTCACGGTACCAGAACCCGAAGAGGCTGTAATCAAGGAAACAGTTATGCATCATGTCTTACGGGCATCGGTCTCGGGAACACAGACAGGGTTCCCCATCTCGGTACTGGTCTTCCCGGTTGCACCATCGCAAGGATGAGCAGGAGGACCATCACCCCCCGCATCTCGTGCCTCTTCACACTGGGCTTTTCTAGTGAGGCATTCAGGCACCCACACCGGATCTTGTTGGTCCTGAGGAAAAACACAAACAGAGCCTCGTGCCCATGTCAGTACGGGATCGGGCCCACGCCAGAGCCCTGTCAAGACATCCTTCCATTTTACCATACCTTTTGCTGGGCCATAAGGTTCATTATGTCTATCTGCTGCGGATTGACACTGAGCATCCAAATTTAAAAAATTAATAGTAAATAAAGCAAGAGAAAGTCTTTCCTTTGGGGTACGGCCATGGCCAATTCCCCCCTTTTGTTTTTGTAGGCACTCTTTTATCGTGCGGTGAGCACGTTCCACAATGCCTTGGCCTTGGGGATTGTAGGGCAAACCATGTATAAGTTGCACCTCCATTTGATGACAAAAGGAGGCAAACTGTTGTCCTGTGTACGCAGGTCCATTGTCAGTCTTAAGTTGATAAGGTTTTCCCCAGGCTGCCCAGGCCTCCAAACAATGGGCAATAACATTGCATGCCTTTTCTCCACCTGAACAGGTGTCCACAGACACATGTATATATTTTTGGTGTCCAAACTCAGAGATGTGAGTCACATCCATCTGCCAAACTTTTAGCGGGAGCAAACCCCGGGGATTAACCCCAACACTAGGCGGATGCTGATAAATTACACATCGAGGACAGTCTAATATCACCTGTCTCGCATCGGCTCGAGAAATTTGAAATTTTTGTTGTAGTGCTTTTGCATTAACATGAAATGTTTTATGAAAGGTTTTGGCTCTGTCTAAGACAGAGCTAATAAATACCCATTCTTGTCTGGTCCATTGATCCACTACATCATTTCCTTTGCCCAGGGGTCCTGGCAGGCCCGTATGAGCCCGAATATGCAAGGGATAAAAGCATGATTTTCTCTGCCAAATCAACTGTTGTAATTGTTGAAACAATGGACCAACCGGACTGGAACTCTTAATAGGTCCGGCAACCTCTAAAACCTTGAGAGCATTAATAACATAAGCAGAATCAGATATTAAATTAAAAGAAAACAGGCATGCTTCAAAAACTTTTATAACAATTTTCAACTCTACCATCTGAGGAGCACCGGGCTGAAACTGGTGTTGTACCGGTCGTTGTGCCTCAACCATGTATACACCACATCCCGTTTTTGAGCCATCAGTAAATACATTAGGGGCACTTACAATAGGTTGAGAAGTCATTACCTTAGGAAAGATAATTGGGTGTTCCTTGAAAAACCCCAAAAGGGGATGTTTTGGAAAGTGGTTGTCTATTTGTCCAGTAAAGCTACATTGTAAAATAGCCCAATCATCTATAGTAGCACACAAAGTTTGAACTTGATGGCTGGTGTAAGGAACTATAATGGTAGACGGGGCAATTCCAAAATACTGTAAGCATTGTTGAATTCCAGAGAGTGCAACACCAGCCACAGCAGTAGGGTAATATTCAATGGACTTGGCCAGTGATATTTTCGGGTGAATCCAAAACAACGGGCCTTCTTGCCACAACAACCCAGTAGGTTGAGACAAGGTAGGGAGTATACACAGGGTAATACTCTTGTCTTCCTGTATTCTCTGTAAGCAGGCATTTTGTAATCTCTCTTCTATCTTATGTAAAGTCTCTCTTGCCTCTGGTTAACTGTCTAGGAGAATCCAAAGCAGAGTCTCCTTGTAATATAGCATAAAGGGGTCTCAACTCATAATTTGGTAGCTTTAAATAGCTTCTACCCAATTAATATCTCCTAACAATTTTTGAAAATCATTTAAGGTTTTTAGATTATCTTTTCTCAACTCTACCTTTTGTGGAGTAACGCAATTTTTACATATTTTCGCTCCTAAGTAATCTATAACCTGGTCCTGCTGTACCTTTTCAGGAGCTATAAACAGTCCTCTGTACTTTAGCATCTCAATCAAATCCACATATGCCTTTTCCAGCATATGTTTACTCTTTGCTGTTAGTAAAATATCATCCATATAATGAATGCATCTTAATTTGGGATATTTTTGTCTAAGAGGGGCAAGAGTTTCATCCACATAAAGTTGGCACATAGTAGGACTATTGGCCATCCCCTGAGGCAAAACTACCCACTCATATCTTTTATCTGGCTCCTCATGATTGCAGGAGGGAATAGTAAAAGCAAACCTCACACTGTCTTGATCATGTAGGGGAATGGAAAAAAAAACAATCCTTTATATCAATCACAATAATGGGCCAAAAGGCCGGCAGGGAAGAAAGCAAAGGTAGGCCTCGTTGTATGGGGCCCATAATTTGCATCTGGTTATTGATGGCTCATAAATCGTGTAACAAACGCCATTTTCCAGACTACTTTTTAATAACAAAAATGGGTGTATTCCACGGGGATACTGATGGTTTAATGTGTCCTTGGGTTAACTGTTCCTGTACTAATGTCCTGGCAGCAGTTAATTTTTCAGAGGAAAGTGGCCACTGAGGCACCCACACCGGCTCCTCCGTTTTCCAGGATATGGGGATCCCTCCCCCAGTGGCCCCTAGGAAAAACCCAAGCCCTGCCTGTGGTTTCTCTGGTACACTTTAATAGGCTCCTTGTTCCCTCGTAGAAATTTACCTAGTCCAAAACTGGGGTGATAACCCATACGCACCATCATGTCCTGTGATGCAGGGGAATAGTCATTACTTAATTTAAATCCCATTTCTTTCATAATGTCTCTGCCCCATAAGGAAACCGGGAGCTCTAACACATAAGGCTGTATTATACCAGAATGTCCTTCTTCATCACTCCAGTGCAGCTGTCTCGCACTCGTGTCAGGGGCCTTAGCATATCCCAGACCTTGTAAGGTTTGGGAGGACGCTTGTACAGGCCATCCTGATGGCCAATCATTTCTGGCAATAATGCTCCTGTCTGCCCCAGTATCCAAAAGGCCCAAAATTTTCTTATTATCAACATTGAGTTCAAGAACTGGTCTTTGGTCCAAATCAAGAGACAGGAATGTTAAGTCTGTTCCCGTGGATCCAAAACCCCCTTTTCCTCTTAGCTTGGGCTGAGCCGCAAAATGGTCATGTAAACTGGGTAAAATCAAAAGCTGAGCAATTCTATCTCCTGGGGAGATGGCTAAAATTCCTTTAGGAGATTCAACCATAATCTTTACAATTCCAGTATAGTCTGGGTCAATCACACCAGGATGCACCTTAAGGCCCCGCAGAATTGTGGATGACCTCCCTATCAACAATCCCACCGTGCCAGGCTCAAGGGGGCCTTGGAAGTCTGTGTCAACTAACTGGACCCCCATTCGGGGAGTTAATACGAGTCTGGTGGTGGCACGGAGGTCCAGTCCTGCTGAGCCCGCAGTGGCTCTCCGCGGTCCTTGGGGTGGCAGAGGGTCGGCCACTGTTCTGGGTAGTAGCTCCTGTCCTGGTTCTTGACTGCCCCATATATTTGCGGGCCCTGAGGGCGGGGGCCCTGCTGCCCATTTTTTGAATGGGCCTGCGTTAAGGTTCGACCGTTGATGTCTTTCACAGATCGGCATTCAACTGCCCAGTGCTTCCCCCTTTTACATCTAGGGCAGGCTGCTTAGGCTGTTGTCCCTTTCCTGTTTCTATCACACTTCCTCTTTCAGGGCAATTACGCTTTATGTGTCCCATCTTGCCGCATCTAAAGCACGCACCTGAGCCTCCCCCTTTCTTCTGGGTTAATTGCACCACAGCAGCAGCTAATCCAGCATTAGTTAGTGGTCTGCCCAGCTCTGCAAACTTTCATCCATGCTTCTAGTCCCCTATTCTTATATGGGGTTATGGCGGCTCTGCATTCCTTAGTGGACTGCTCATAAACAAGCTGTTTAATTAATGGCATGGCTGCATCTGGGTCACCAAAAATTCTGCCAGCGGCCTCGACCATACGGGCAACAAAGTCCGAAAATGGCTCCATAGAGCCCTGCAGGATTTTGGTGAGATTGCCACTCACCTCGCCTTTATTTGGTAAGGCCTTCCATGCCTTTATGCCAATTTTATTGATTTGTTCATAAACTTGAACCGGGTAGCCTATCTGTTGATTGGCGAATCTCCCCTGTCCAAGCAGCATATCTCTGTCCCAAGCTGGGTTTCCCCCAGCCTGATTGGCCGCAGCCTCTTCACTAGCAAATTCAATCAAAAAGGCCTTCCAATCTAAATACTGACCTGGGCTCAAACAAGCTCGTGCGAGCCCACTCCAATCACCGGGTGTCATGCAATGTCTGTTTAGGGCCTCCACCTGGGCTACAGTAAAGGAAGCTGTGATTCCGTATGTCCGCACAGACTCAGCTAAAGATTTATAACCTTAAAATCTAAGGGTTCATGATACCGCTGTCCCTGTGGATCCTGAAATATTGGACAGGGTAGATGTAACTCGGTTCTGACCGCTTTCCACACGCCTGGGCTGAAAGAATAGCCGGGGCTGCCACTTCCGGGGTCCTCCGCATAGAGTGGAGGGGCCAAAGGTGTGGGGTGGTGCACAGAGGGCGTGCATTCGTCTTTATCTGGGTCTTCTCTCTCCTTCCCTTTCCTCCTCTTTCTTATCTTTGTTTTTTCTATTTGTTCTATGAGTGATTGTAGTTCCTCTGAGTCTGTAGACTCAGAGGTCTCTAGTTCGGCAAAATCAGGGTATAACCCCCCCCCCCCGCTCTCCTCCTTTTCGCTGTCTGCCCTTTCTGATCTTTCTTCCTGCAGCATTTCTAGGGCGGCCTGACCATTCTCTACCACCTCACTGCAACGCTAGTCCTCGAGACAGCCTCTTATCAGTTTCCATATTGGTCTCACTCCGCTCTTAAGCTTTCCTTCTTCAGAGGCAAAATCTAGGTCCCTCCCTAGTTTCTCCCAAGAGGCCACCGTGAGGCTTCCGGAGACAGCGAACCACGGGGCAACGATGTCACATTCATTCAAAAATCTCTCTAAAGTATTCTTTTTTATTTTTAACTTTTGTGAGTGCAGTAGCTCATTGAGAGCCAAAAGAATTGGGTGCGAAGAAGAAGCGCCCATGTTTTAAACATTTAAAGCTGCTAAACAAACTTTTACTTTCACTTTTGGCTACTGTATTGACTAGCCCCGGGTTCTCGCTCTTTCCCTATCTTACAGAGAAGAGCAAAAATCCCCCCACTCTTGTCGCGGATTCCCCTTTTACCTGGGAACTTACCAGTGCACCACCCTGACCGCAGAGAGTTCTGAGTCCTCGTTGGGGTTATGGCTGAGTCCCCGTACGGGCCACCACGTGTCGCTACCGCCTCGACCAGCAAGGAAGACGCAACACCGGACTCTTCTCTCTGCAGTTTATTCAGAACCTTTGAGTAATCTTCTGACCCCAACCCCGGGGAGAATTCCCCACAGCCTTAAGTACCCGCTGGGTAGCCAACCCTGATACGCCACGTGGGAACCACCAATAGGTTCAGGTGCGCGGAAGCAAGCCAGATTCTTTGCCTTAGCCATATAAGGAGTTGTTTACCACGAGAGCACTCGCCATCGGGAAGGCGGAGGGCGGAAGCCGGCACCATCTTCCAGGTGCGGCCTCTAGCAGCTCTCTACAATGCAGTCCACACACGGATGTGAAAAGGCATCCCATGTTTCAATGATGCATTGAGGACTATTGTGGCCACCCTGGGGATCAATCTCTGTTCCTCGGAATGGCCCAGCTCCTTAGTGGCTCACAGGCTGATGTACTCACGTGGACCCATTGGGCAGTTGGGGCTCCTAAGTCCTGAGTTCTTATTCCAACACTGCCAAAAATTTACCCTGATGTGAGAAGCCAGTAGTTGCACCTGTTTTACTGTGCTGTGCAAGCCTAGGTCTCAGCTAGGATGACGAATGCATAGGCAACTCTAAACTCAGGGGAATAGGCTATCATCTAGGTCACCACAGTTATATCTGTCATCCTATACTCAACAAAATACACAATACATTAATGAATAAGACACAAAATAAAGAGAATGACTATACTTTACTCAAGTTGCTGCCCACCCATGTATGGAAATACAGATCCTCTGTTTAAAATTTGAATTTATGACTATATTGGTCCCCACCAGGGCTTGATCTCAGGTCCTGGGAACAGCCTAGCTCCTTAGTGGCTCACAGGCTGGTGCGTTCACCATGACCCATTCAACAATTGGGCCTGCTAGGCCTTGAGTTCAAATCCCAGCACTGCCAAAAGAATCACCTTGATGTGAGAAGCCAATCGACCCACCTGTTTTACTGTCCTGTGAAAGTCCTGGGTCTCAGCAAAGATGGAGAATGCTATAAAGGCAACTCTATAGCCATGGAAATAGGTTGTCATCCATGCCAGTACAGTTATATTGGTCACCATACTCAATAAAATACACAATATATCCATGAATAAGACACCAAATAAAAAGAATAACTCCACTGAATGCAAGATGCATACCATATCTGTAGGTAAAGAGTGATCCTATGTTTAAAAAAGGTGGGCTTGTTATTTTGTCCAGTGCTAAGGATTCAAATTAGGCCCTGGACCAGGCCTGACATTGTAGTCTTCAAAGATGGTGAGCTTCCTCTTCCCTCACAGTAAAACAGAGCTACCCAGACCTCAGTTCAAATCCCAGCACTGACAAACGTTTCATTCTGTTGTCAGAAGCCAGTCGTTGCACATGTTTTCCTGTCCTGTGAAGGTCCAGGGTCTCAACTAGGATGGAGAATGCATAGGCAACCCTATATCCATGGGAACAGATTTTCATCCATGTCAGCAGTTGTACCTGTCACCATACTCTGTAAAACACAAAATACCTCCATGAATTAAACACAAAATAAGGAGAAGTGCACCGAATGCAAGATGCTGTGCACACATGTGTGTAAATATAAATCCTATGTTTAAATAATGAATTTATGACTATCATGGCCCACCCTGGGGACCAATGTCAGATCCTGCGAATGGCCTAACTGCTTAGTTGCTCACAGGCTGGTGTGTTCACCTTGAACTGTTTGCCAATTGCTATTGCTATGCCCTGAGTTCAGATCCCAGCACTACCAACAATTGGATCATGCAGTAAGATGCCGAATGTGAAACTTTTTTCCCTTTTCTCTGGGAGTCCTGGGTGTCAGGCATGACAGAGAACACGTCTACAAATCTAGATGCCATGTGATAGGATGTCATCAATGTAATAAATGGAATGGGTGTCATAATAGTAAAAATCAATGGTAAATAAATGAATAAAACAAATACAAGGAACAACCACACCAAACGTGTATGGACTGAACATCCATAGGTAAGTACAAATACAGTCTTTACAATGTATATAAATAGTATGTTTTCCAGGGCAGGGGCTTGAATTCAAGTCTAGAGTTCAGGCCTGACTTTCTTATCTTCAAGTATTGGGAGCTTCCCCTTCTTCCACAATGCTGTAAATTTACCCAGAACCTGAGTTCAAATCCAAAGCCTGACAGAATAAATGAGGTGAATTTGCTCTGCAGGGGGCTTCAACTCAGGTTGTGACAACTCTGCCTCAGCTTTGATCATCCTATGCTGGAGTGTAGCCACTGGACCCACAGTTGATCCTGGGATCCTAGACCCCCAGGCCTTGTGTGAAAAAAAAATGCACAGAAAATATGCGGCAAGATGGTCTTTTTACATTTTCTTCCTTTGCACGGTGACCCTCCTGGGTCTGAATGACACTGCTGCAAAGGGTACTTCACCTTGCATTGCTGAAGATTGGTGGACTATTGGGGAAGCCATAGGCCCACGCAGCAATGTAGGCCCTGATTTCGAAACCCCGTCCTGAAACCAACCAGTGGCAGGAGATACTGAGACTCGTTCCCATCCATAGGAATAACAATGGAATGCTATCAATGTCACCGTTGAATGAGTTGATCGTGAATGATGAGCAGGAGACTGAGCATGATTTCAGGAGACTGATTTTATTTAGTATTTATGAAGCCTTAAAAGAATAGTATTACTTACAGGAATGCGATAATTTCAGGACACTGATTGATTTACTTATTAGTTTGTTAAGGATGAAAACAATCACATTAATTACATGGAGGCATAATAAATACCTAAGAATTGGTAGGAATGTAGTCTATGTAACAGTATAATAGATAGACATCTCTCGCACTGTATAAAGATATATATTTATTAGCATACTACCATCTGCGTGTCAATCTGTTCTTGTTTTGTCAACACCTGGGGCTCGATCTCAGGTGCTGGGAACTGTGTGTCAGCTCATTTTGCCCCAGAATGGCATGCAGACACTCACCCATCCCTGAACTTGGCCTTGCAGGCTGTGAATTCAGATGCCAGCACTCCCAAAAATGAATTGTGGAGTAAGAAGCTGATGGTGACACAGGTTTTCCTTTTCTGTGAAAGTCCTGGGTGTCAGGTATGAAGTGAAAAACATATGCAGACCTATATCCTATGTAATCAATGTAATCACTCTTCTATGTCTCATAATAGGCAATAAAATAAACAGTCAAGACATGAATAAAACAAAAAGTAAGGTGAATAACTACACGGAACGCAATATGTAGTCAACATATGTATATAAAGATAAATCATATATTTAAGATATACACAAATTTCAGGCCTAAGGAACAGACTTGAATTTCTTGACTTCAAGGAGGCAAGTTTCCCCCTTCCACACTGTGCAACAGTGTTACCCAGACCATGAGTTCAAATCCCAGGCCTGGCAGAAAAAATGGCACCTTTATGCTATGTGACGCCCAGTTCTTAGGTATTCCATTAGGCCTCCATTTAATGAATGTAATAGTTTAAATGCATCATAAAGTATTAATTAAAATTGATCAGTGTTCTATAATATAATTGTGTGTAATTTTACCCTAGAATCATTCAAGAACTGCCCATTTAATCATGACATACATCACATTCCATTGGTAATCATATGAATAGGAATGAGTTTCTTAGGATCTCCTGCCATTTGGAAGTTGGATTCAAACTGTGGGCTACAGCTCCCACCTCTTCAACCCGACGGTAGGGAACTCAACGGTCTGTCCAAGAACATCAGAAAGACCAATGATTAGTCAGGCTCCAGTGGCTCTCAGCAGTCCTCCTTGATACTTACAAGGCTGTGATAGGAGGATCATGGTCAAAGTCATCCTAGGCAGCAACGTCGTTGAGACCCCTGTCCAATTACAAGTGCCAACAAAGCCAGAAGTAGAGCCGTATGGCTCCAATGGTAGAGGGCTAGCCTTGAGCAAAAGCAGCTCATGGACTGTGTCCAGATCCTGAGTTCAAGGACCGGGACTGGCAACATACAGACATACACAACAATCTGTGCAGCCATCTGGCTAAAGCAGATCATCCTCTTTTCCCCAACTGTATTGGACAGAGTTTCCTGGGAAAGGAGTTGCTGTTATCTTGACTCCATCCATTTGCCTGCATCACAGGATTCTGGCCACACCCCTATTCCGGAATGGTTCTTTTTGACCAACGGGATACAAGAATGGTGGGCACGCCCACATTCCATGTTGCCTGGTAGCACCTGGATACTCTCTGTTGGTTGACACCACTAGCAACAGTTGAAGAAGGTAGAGGTGGCTGAGTGGTGATCAAGAGACTCGAGGCCTAGGAGGAGAGGCCTTGCTCAGCCCCACCACATGCTTGGCCGGGCCCCAGCCCCCTCCCCTCTTTCCCTCTGGAGCAGCGTTTCAAACCTGGTGCTGCTGGCTCGGACATGAGGTGCCTCTTGGAGTCCTCAGGTAATGGTGCATCACCACCCGGTTTGCAGCCCTGACCTGGTCCTGACCCCCCTCTTCTCTGCTCCAGGCCTGAGTGTCCACCAAGGCTCTGCCAGCATTGCTCGCCCCACCTGGGGCAGCCACCAACAGCTTCTCCTAGCAGCACATGTGAGTGGCTGCCTCACAGGACCTCACCCTGCGACCCCATTCCCCCCCCCACAGACCTAGACCTGCGCCTCCCCCATGCCCAACAGTCCAGCCAGGACTCTGCCACAAATGCACCCCAGGGGTGAAGGTGTGTGTTGGCCCGACGATCCCACCCCCATCGCTAGTGGCCAGTGTCCCAGGAAACAGGGAGATACAGGGTTGAATGAGGAGTGGGCACTACAGAGCTCCTGGCCTGGAGCTGTGGGAGCCACACAGCAGCACATCTGCACCCTTTCTCTCCCCGGTGGGAACCTGGTGTCTTTAGTCTGAGTTGGGGAGAAGCATGTCCACACCTGCCTTCTGGAGTCTTTTCCTATTTTCTGGGGGTGGGGGTGTTGAATGCAGAAGATAGGCCCCGCTTGCTGTGTGAGCCCTTGTCTTCTGTGCTCAGTCACCCTTTCACCTGAAGAGGGTCTCAGAAAAGCCCGGTAGGGAGGTGAGGTTGCTGGGGGGTCATAGCAAAAGGTGAATATCTGGGAGCAGTACCCTCCCCCCACACATACACCCAGCCTGTCCTCCCCTCCTCCAGCTGGCAACAGTTCTTATGGAGTGATCACATTTCCCAGCTCTGCCATCTTCTGCTGGTACTCCTGGTCCATCTGGTCTCCAACAAACTCAGGAGAGGCACTGCTCTGAGTCTGTGTATATGTGTGTGTGTGTGTGTGTGTGTGTGTGTGTGTGTGTGTGTGTGTGTGTGTGTGTGTGTGTGTGTTTGTGTGTGTGTGACAGAGAGAAAGAAAAAACAGAGACACAGAGACAGAGACAGAGAGAGAAGGAGAGACAGAGAGACACAGAGACACAGAGAGAAAGACACAGAGAAAGACAGAGAGAGATCATCTTTCTCCTTGTATAGACTGACTGTGCTCAGGTGAGTGATCAGTTGGTAAATTGCAGGTGCTGCATGGACGAGTCTTCTGTCACCGGTCTGGATGGATGTGTGTGTGTGTGTGTGTGTGTGTGTGTGTGTGTGTGTGTGTGTGTGTGTGTGTGTATGTGTGTAGAAGTGGGGTGTAACAAGGAGGCTGGATGCTTTGTTAACTTCTACCTGCTATTTTTGGGGAGTGCATGGGCTTTGAAGGTGAGTTCTGGGTGCCTGGAAGGGTGAGACGCTTGAAGGGGACTCAGCACTATTTAATTACAAGAACAAGGGATCTCTGTGGCCTGGAGCTGTGTACTCCCTTGGGCCTGGTTGGTGGCTTGCCAGGGGGACAAAGATCATGGCCAGTACTTAGTGAGGATATGAGCCCTGCTAGTATGTAGAGCAACAGCGTAGGTCAGACTCTAGGTCTTCTCATCAGGATGTCTGATGGGAGAGGCCAACCCTATTTTAAGTCTTCAGCTGTGATCTTCAGATCTAAGCCTCCTGATTAGTAGGATTATAGGCATGAGCTCTGGCACTGGGCCTCTGGTTCTTTCTGGTATATTAGAGTTTGACCTCAAGGCCTTAGGCTTGCCAGTCATGTCTTCTACCATGAAAGCCAAGCTTTTCTGTCTTGGGCATTTCCGAGATGGAGACTTAATATGTGCTCAGGCTGGGCTGGATGGAGGTCCTCCTATCTGTGGCAGGCATGCGCCACCAGGCCTGGTCCCCTGTAGTTGGGATGGTAGACATGTGGAGCCATGCTTAGTCATTGATTTATATGGATTGTCCCTAACTCAGTCCATGGCAGCCAATTCATGACCACAGGTGAAGCTCTGGGTTGGGCCTCGAACATAGGCCCTCAATCTCCTCATGGGACAGTTGTCAGGAAACAATGGATTAATACAGAGGGCTCTCTGGAGAGGGCCAGGCACAGAGGGAGCTGCTGTCAGATACGGTTCTCAGGAATTCTGTGAGCATATGACAGAAAGTTACCTGGAAAGGGCTATGATGGGGTCTGTTATTTATCGTGCAACAGGTGTGGGATTATGAAACAAAACATGGCTGTCTTTCTTCATTACCCTACCCACCTGAGGAAGGGGATCCTTTACTGTATTCAATTTTGCCCCTGGGGAAAACGAGGCATGGAGAATACGGGTGACCTACTCATGACATCCTGCTAACAGGAAGCTCAGCCTAACTTCTCTGCCATGCTCCCTAGGACAGTGGGTGCTATTCAGTCCATGTCTTGTGGTGCGAAGTCCACTTCTTGTCAGTCGTGGGGCATGAACTCTGGGCCTGGGCGCTGTCCCAGAGCTCCTCAGCTCAAGGCTAGCATTCTACCACTTGAGTCACAACACCACTTTTGGTTTTCTGGTGGTTCTTTGGAGATAAGAGTTTCACAGATGTTCCTGTCCAGGCTGGCTATGAACCATGATCCTCATATCTCAGCCTCCTGTGTAGTTAGGGTTATAGTCCTGAGCCATCGGCACCTGGCTTAAGTGTAATTCTGACCCTCTCTCTCTCTTTCTCTCTCTCTCTCTCTCTCTCTCTCTCTCTCTCTCTCTCTCTCTCTCTCTCTCTCTCTCTCTCTCTCTCTCTCTCTCTCTCTGTGTGTGTGTGTGTGTGTCTTTGTTTCTGTATTTCTCTGTCTCTCTCTCTGTCTCTCTCTCTGTCTCTCTCTGTCTCTGTCTCTGTCTCTGTTTCTCTCTCTCTCTCTCTCTCTCTCTCTCTCTCTCTCTCTCTCTCTCTCTCTCTCTCTCTCACACACACACACACACACACACACAGGAACTTATTGAATGGGTGCTGGAGGAGGTGGTCCAGCGTCCCCATGTTGCTGGAACCAAGGTGGCCTTCTCATTCTGGAGGTGGGCTGTGGGTTAGGAGCTCTCTCGCTCAGTCTGTTATACCAGCTTCATGAGGTAAGCCCCTCTGTGCACTGGCTAGACCATAAGGTTATTCATTTTCCATCTAGCCTTATTGGAATTAGTATTGTGTTCTACGTCCTTTTCTGGCAAAAATTTCTGGACAAAATTATGATACAAATTTATGGAATGAAAATGTAATACCATCTTAAGAAAGTTATTTAGGGCTCTGGGAATGTGGCTTCATGGTACACTGATTGCCTAGCATGCATGAAACCCTGGGTTCAATTCCTCAGTACCACATAAACAGAAAAAGAAACACTGTAAGTGATGCCGTGCCTCAAGTGGTACAGTGTTAGCCTTGAGAGAAAACAAAACCTGAGGAATAATTCCCTATCTCTGAGTTTAAGCCCCAGTCCTGGCAAAACAACAACAACAACAACAACAACAAACATTTAGTTAATAAATGCAAAATAAAGAGCCCATACTTGGAATATATAATTGCTCTTTCCATACTGATTCCTGACAATAGTCCCTAATTCATGTATTTTACCTATATTAGGATACTGTGTTATAAAAAAAGAAGTTTTGTTCATTAGGTAATGGAAATTAATACCAGGAATGTGCTTAGATGTCAGGTGAAGATTAATTCTGGAAATTCAAGGATTCCAGACTTTTGAGTGGTCACTGCAAATCACAATGAGAAGGGTAGTCTAAGTGAGATTTGGGAAACTTTTTGGCCGGTCATGGCACCAAAAAGCAAAGGCTAATTAACAGTTCTGACAGAAGAGAAAGAGGAACTCCAGATGGAAGGAATAAATGATAGTAACTAAGGTATAGCAGAAGCCATTCCAGGAAACCATTTGTGGTTATTGAAGAACTAGTTATCAACTAGGCTTATTCTTCATTGTCTTTAGCAATCTAAATCTCTTAGGCTAGTTCTTAATCTCTGTGTGATAAATGTATCTCCTTATTTGCTGTTCTTTCATACCTGATTTCCCTTGCTCTCTAAAAATCTGTCTTTCTCTATTTCCCTATGAACACTACCTGATACTAAATACACCTACACAGATGGAAGAGGATGCTAATGTAAGGGTCCCATAGCTCATGAGTCATTAATGTAACAAAATGGAAAAGGAGGACATATTTATTTTCTTTTAATTTAATTTAATTTTATTTGAGAACATGATGTACAGAGGGGTTACAATTACATTGGCAGGATAATGCATACATTTCTTACCAAGCATTGCAGCCTCATCCTTTGTTTACCCTTCACCTCCCTTCCCAGCCTCCCCCCTTCCCCCCACCCAATAATACCCCCCTCCCCCCCACATCGACATTGTAAAGATTGCTTTGACATGACATTTTGTAATTCTCCTTGTTGCAACAGGTCCACCTGAATCCTTAAGCGACCAGTTTGTCCCCATCTCCTCCACATGTTATACTGACATCAAATAAAGTGAAAGAGGGGGTTACACTGTGGGGAAAGGACATACAAAGCAACAAAGAAATAATCTTATAAATGCGATAGAAACACATGCATGAAATAAACGAAAACATTAAAATACATATTTAAGGGTTCGTTTTCCTAACATCACATTATCTGACCTTTTCCGCTTGACTCATACCTATACTAGATATTGCAAAGAAGGGAAACCATGGGACCTATGTTTCTTCGGGCCTGGCTTACTTCACTTAATATAATTTTTTCCAAGCCTTTCCATTTCCTAACAAATGGGGAAATGTCATTCTTTCTGATGGAGGCATAGAATTCCAATGTGTATATATACCACATTTTCTTGATCCATTCATCTACTGAGGGGCTTCTGGGTTGGTTCCATATCTTAGCTATGGTAAATAATGCTGCAATAAACATAGTTGTGCTGGTAGCTTTAGTGTGGTCTTGTTTGTAGACATTTGGGTAAATGCCCAAAAGTGGGATTGCTGGATCATAGGGGAGATCTATGTGAAGTCTTTTGAGGAACCTCCACACTGCTTTCCAAAGTGGTTGAACAAGTTTACATTCCCACCAACAATGAAGTAAGGTTCCTTTCTGTCCACATCCCCTCCAGCATCTGTTGTTGTTAGAGTTCTTGATTTTTGCTGTTCTAACTGGAGTGAGGTGATATCTCAATGTTGTTTTGATTTGCATTTCTTTTACGGCTAAGGATGTTGAACATTGCTTCATGTGTCTATTGGCCATCCTTCTTTCTTCTTCAGAGAAGATTCTCTTTAAGTCTTTCGCCCACTTATTTATTGGGCAGTTGTTTCTTTGAGGATTTGTTGTTGGGGGGTTTAATTTTTTGAGTTCCAAGTATATTTTAGATATGAGACCCTTGTCCGTTGTATGGCTAGTAAAGATCTTCTCCCAATCGGTGGGCTTTCTATTGATCTTACTAGCTATGTCATTTGCCCTGCAGAAGCTCTGCAACCTTATGCAATCCCATTTGTCCAACCTTTCTTTGATTTGTTGTGCTTCCGGGTCTCTATTCAGAAAATTTCGACCTGTGCCAAGGAGACCTAGGGTTTCTCCTATTCCATCCTGTAATGTTTTCAGAGTGTCTGCTTTGAGTTCAAGGTCTTTGATCCATTTGGAGTTGATTCTGGTGCAGGGTGATATATAAGGTTCTAGCTTTAGTTTTCTACATGTAGTTAACCAATTTTGCCAGCACCATTTACTGAAGAGGCTGTCTTTGTTCCATTCTATTGTTTTAGCTCCCTTATCGAAGATTAGATGGCTATAGGTCTGTAGGTTCATTTCTGGGTTTTCAATTCTATTCCATTGGTCCTGAGGTCTGTTCTTATGCCAATACCAAGCTGTTTTGATTACTATAGCTTTATAGTAGAGTTTGAAATTTGGTATTGATATTCCTCCAGCAGGGTTCTTTCCGTTGAGAAGTGTTTTTGCTATTCAGGGTCTTTTATTGTTCCATATGCATTTTTGGATTACCTCTTCTATTTCCTTGAAGAATGAGGGTGGAATTTTGATAGGTATTGCGTTGAATTTGTAGATAGCCTTGGGAAGTATTGCCATTTTCACGATGTTAATATTGCCAATCCAGGAGCATTGGAGGTTTTGCAATTTTTTAGTTCTGTGTTGATTTCCTTTTTCAAGATTTTAAAGTTTTCATCATAGAGGTCCTTCACTTCTTTAGTTAAGTTAATTCCTAGGTATTTTATTTTTTGTGGGGCTATTACAAATGGAGTTGCTTTCCTAATTTCAGCCACACTTTTCTCATTGTTGGCATATAGAAAAGCCATTGATTTTGGGGGGTTAATTTGATAACCTGCTACTTTGCCGAAGTTTTCAATCAGCTTGAGTAATTTGGGAGTGGAGTCTATGGGATTCTTTAAATACAAGATCATGTCATCTGCAAAGAGGGAGAGTTTTATTTCTTCTTTCCCTATTTGGATCCCCTTTATGTCTGCATCTTGTCTTATTGCTGTAGCTAGGCATTCTAATAATAGATTGAAGAGAAGTGGAGAGAGTGGGCATCCTTGTCTTGTTCCTGAGTTAAGAGGAAATGGCTTTAGTTTTTCACCATTGAGTATAATGCTGGCTGTAGGTTTGTCATATACAGCCTTTATTTTATTGAGGAATGTTCCATGGATTTCTAATTTTTCCAAAACCTTCATCATAAAGGGGTGTTGGATCTTGTCGAATGCTTTTTCTGCGTCTATTGAGATAACCATGTGGTTCTTGTTCTTGCTCCTGTTGATGTGATGAATAATATTAATTGATTTGCATATATTGAACCAGTTTTGCATCCCTGAAATGAATCCTGTTTGATCGTGGTGTATGATTTTTTGGATGAATTGTTGAAGTCAGTTGGACAAAATTTTGTTGAGAAGTTTTGCATCAATGTTCATCAATGAAATGGGTCTATAGTTCTCTTTCTTTGATGAGTCCCTGCCTGGTTTTGGGATGAGGATTATGATGGCTTCATAGAATGTGTTCGGTAGTGAGCTTTCTCTTTCAATTTCATTGAAGAGTTGGAGGAGAATTGGTGTGAGCTCTGCTTTGAAGGCCTTGTAAAATTCCATTGTAAAACCATCTGGTCCTGGACTTTTCTTAGCTGGGAGGTCTCTTATTGCTGTTTCTATTTCAATGCTTGATATGGGCCTGTTAAGATAGTTTAACTCATCTTGGTTTAGTTTTGGCATGTCAATATTTGCTAGGAAAAGGTCCATTTCTGTCAAGTGGTCGAACTTATTAGCATAAAGTTTTGAGAAGTATTCCCTTATAATGTTATGAATCTTGGTTGTTTCCGTGGTGATGTTTCCATTCTCATCTCTGAGTTTATTAATTTGGGTGTGTTCTCTTCTTTTTCTGATAAGATTTGCTAAGGGTCTGTCAATTTTGTTAAGTTTTTCAAAGAACCAACTCTTTGTTTTGTTGATTTTTCCTAAAGTTTTTTTGGATTCTCGTTCATTTAATTCTGATTTAATTTTGATTATTTCTTTCCGTCTACTGGATTGGGGTTTATCTTGCTGCTCTTTTTCAAGGAGGTTTAGATGTGTCATTAAATGGCTAGTTTCAGATCTCTCCAATTTTTGATGTAGGAGCTCAGAGCTATAAACTTGCCTCTGAGTACTGCCTTTGCTGTGTCCCAGAGGAGCTGGTAATTTGTGTGTTCATTTTTGTTGAATAGCATGAACATTTGAATTTGCTTTCTAATCTCTTCCATGACCCACTCTTAATTCAGCAGTGTGTTGTTCAGCCTCCAGGTGATACCGGACTTTCTTTGGTGGCTTTTGGTGTTGAGTTCTAATTTTATTCCCTTGTGGTCAGAGAGAATGCAGGGTATAACCTCAATGTTTCTGAATTTAGACAAGTTTGCTTTGTGGCCTAAAATGTGGTCTATTTTAGAAAACGTTCCATGTGCTGCCGAGAAGAACGTGTATTCTGATGCTGCTGGGTGAAATGTTCGGTAAATGTCTGTTATGTCTAGTTGATCTATGCAGCTGTTTAGATCTGCGGTTTCTCTGTTGAGTTTTTGCCGAGTTGATATGTCTAGTGGGGAGAGTGGTGTGTTAAAATCCCCAACAATTAATGTCTTTGGATCTATATGGCATTTGAGGGAAAGTAGTGTTTCTTTGATAAATTTGGGTGCTCCATTGTTTGGCGAATAGATATTTAGAATTGTAATATCCTCCTGAAGGAGAGATCCTTTAATTAGTATGTAGCGACCTTCTTTATCTCTTCTCACGATTTTTAATTTGAAGCCTATTTTATCTGATATTAGGATTGCAACTCCCGCCTGTTTATCAGGGCCATTTGCTTGGTAGATTTTGTTCCAGCCTTTAACATTGAAAATGTGTTTGTTTTTACGGGCAAGATGTGACTCCTGCAGGCAGCAGATAGAAGGGTCTTGTTTTTTAATCCAACTAGACAGTCTATGTCGCTTAATTGGAGAGTTCAGACCGTTAACGTTAAGAGATAGAACTGAGAGGTATTTGGGAGTTCCTGCCATGTTATCTACCTTCTTGGGGTCTGCGAAAACTGGGTTCTTCCTATGGTTCTTGGATTCTCAGTTTGGGTGCAGTTTGTTGGCCTTTATTGTGGTCTTGTTGGTTTTCTATGTGTAGGACATCTTTAAGAAACTTTTGTAGGGCTGGTTTGGTGGAGATGTATTGTTTCAATTTTTCTTTGCTGTGGAAGGTTTTTATTTGGCCTTCAGTTATGAAGGAGAGTTTAGCTGGGTACAGTATTCTTGGTTGATAGTTGTTTGTTTTTAGGGCATGGCATACATCATTCCAGACTCTTCTTGCTTTGATTGTCTCTGCTGAGAAATCTGAGGTGATTCTAATTGGTTTCCCTTTATAGGTGATTACCCTTTTCTCCCTGACAGCTTTAAAGATCTTTTCCTTGTTCTGAGTTGATCCTGTGTGGATTATAATGTGACGGTGCGATGTCCTATTCTGGTCTGGTCTATTTGGGGTTCTAAAGGCTTCTTGTATCTGAATAGGCCTATATTATTGCATGCTTGGGAAGTTCTCTGCTAGGATCCTGTTAAACAAATTTCCTAGACCATTAACTTCTGTTTCTAGGTGCTCCTCTACACACATTATCCTTAAGTTAGGCGTTCTGATGGTGTCTTTCAGGTGTTGGATAGATCTATCATATTTCTTGGACTTGTCTTGGATGGTTGTATGTTCTTTCTCTATAATATCTAGGCTGTCTTCAATCCCTGAGATTCGATCTTCTGCATGGTCTAACCTGCTGTCAAGACTCTCTACTTTGTTTTTTATCTCTTTTCCTTCTAATTGGTCAGCTTTGATGGCTTCAAGTTCTTTGTTGAATCTCTGTTTTAGGTCTTGTATGAATCTCTTTACTTCCTTAATTTGGTGTTCAGTGTTTGTCCTCAAATCACTTAGTTGATTGGATATGGTTTCTTTGGACTCCCATTCCTTCTGTTGGGTTCCATTCAGCATTCCCTTTGTGGTCTCCCTGACTTCCTTCAGCTCTTTGTTAATGGATACTATGGATGCCTTTAGTGATCTTTGTGTGTTCTCTACCTGGTCTCTCAATTCCTGTATTACTCTTTGT
This sequence comes from Dipodomys merriami, assembly GCF_024711535.1. NCBI lineage: Eukaryota > Metazoa > Chordata > Mammalia > Rodentia > Heteromyidae > Dipodomys > Dipodomys merriami. The sequence goes on from NW_027204226.1 coordinate 1,507,148, forward strand.
TTAGCTTCCTCTTGTTTTTGGGATTCCTGCAGTTCTCTTTGAGTGTTCTCAGCCTGCTCACGCTATTCCTCCCTTTCTATTTGCGTATTCTCACGTTCTTCACGCAAATCCTGTATCAGTTTTTGAGTAGCTTCCCCACACTTATGATATTCCAGTATAAACTTCTGGGATGCCTCCTCTCTCTCCCTATCACGCTCATAGAGAGTCCTTTGTAAGTTGTCAAACTTCTCATTTATCATGTTTGCCACCAATGTTTGTAGAGCTGTTTGGCAACTCTCCTCTGGATTGTTCATTATCTGATCTGACCCCTGATTATCAAGATTGGGAATTGAGATACCCGAATTTGCCATTTTTCTTGTGTTTTTCTGGCTTACTCTGCCAATTTGAGATGAAGATAGCACCAGTTTTTTGCTAGAACACTATCTTAAGGCAACCATCAACCAAAGTTTGCATTTGTACAGTCAATAGTCTACAGATACAATCTAGTTCAACAGATACATCTATTCAAAATCAAACAACTATATTTTGAAGGACTTCGAACCGCAGAAAAGAATTTGGAAAACCAGAAATTATTAGGTTTAGGGAGAGATGTGGGTGAAAAATAGGAATAGATTGGTGTGGGGAGGCACAGGGAGAGTTAACTATGTCCTAATAACAATGCAGGAAATGGGATGGGTAGGATGCAAGTAGAGAGAGAGAGAAAAAGAAGAGAGGGATAGGGGAATGAAAAGAGACCAGAAAAAAAATAGAAACGTAAAAATTAATGTTATTGTAGAGATTAAAAGACCATCTATTTAGAGAGGAATGTGAATATGTTGAGAGAAGGGGAGGGACATAGAGGAGATGTGAAAGACTTTAAGGATGGGAAAGGGAGAAGAAAAGATCAGAAGTTCAGTAGAGGTAGACAAAATACAAAAAGATAATTATGAAAGAAAGAAAAAGAGAAAGAAGATAAGAAAAGAAAGGAAAACGCTCATTTACATATTCCTAAAATAAAAATTATAAGAGGAGAAAAAAAGTTACTGGAAATCAATTATTTTTTCAGAAGAGGCAAAAATTAAAGATTAATAAAAGTTTTAAAAGAGAAAAAAATTTATATATATATATGGTAACAAAAAACAAAAAACAAACAAAAAAAAGAAAAAAAAGGAAAAAAAAAAAGAAAAAAAAAGTCCTTTGATTTTTTTGGGGGGGCGGAGGGGTGGGAAGAATCCTGTATCTCCCTTTTGTCTGTAACCATCCTTTTGGTGGAGTCTCTGGTCAGCTTGAGGTCCTGTGGCTTGATTGGTTTCTTAAGTCGGTTTGTTGGAAGAGGCAGAAAAATGCTCTGCTTTACCCAAGATTTTGAGATCCCCCTCCCAGGTTAGTTTTCTAGGAGGGTGATCTGCTTTGAGAATCACAAAAGAGGGGGATGCAGTGGTGAGGCTAGGTTCTGGGTAGTGTTGAGGCCTTTCAACAATCAGTAGCTTTTTCCTGGGGCTGTTTTGTGCAAAAAAAAAATCTCCCAGAGCCCAGCCTGGAGCCGTTCTGATGGATTCTGTTTTTCAATTGATTGTTGAGGCTGCTAGAGGGAGGGGCAGCCTCTGGCTCTGGTTACCCAGTGAGGGAAGCCGCTCCAATGGCTGGCGCCTGAGCTGGGTGACTTTTCCCTGGATGGAGCCGAGTCTGGCAGGTCACTTTGCCGTTAAGTTCTTGTGACCTGCTAAATGACTTGTTTTATTCCAAGGCCTGGGTTGGAGCTGGCAGCTCCTCCGAGCTTTGTTGGTATCCAAGATGGAGATCACCGGTGCTGGGGGGGGAGGGGTGGCCTTCCCTCCTCTGCTCCCTGAGAAGGTGTGAGGACGTCGGGCTTCTACTCACGCCGAGTCTTGGATCCTGGGTCGTCTCTGGTCTGCCAGCTGCAGGATGAAGATGTCCGCTCTTTGTTGCTTCTTGCTGGTGTTGAGTAGAATCCGCTGGCCCGCTGTGTCTGGCTCCTTTGTCCCGCACTCTCTGTGTGAGTGCTCAGGTATGGCCCCCGGCTGCGGTCTCTGCCGCTTTCGACCCTGCCACCGCCGCCTCCGCGGCTGCTGGCGAGCACTCATGTGTTTCTTTTTGCCTTGTCTTCCCTCTCTTGTCTAACTCTCTGTCCTGTGATGGCACACTTGGTGTGATTCTCTGGCTTAGGACTGTTCACTGGAACTCTAAAACTGCTTTCTATGCGAGAGCTTGTTCAGATTACAGCTTCTCCTCCGCCATCTTCCCGGAACTCTGGAGGACATATTTATTGCTCCCTCAATTATTCTGAAAAGCTGCAATGTCACATCATTTGATTCAGATTTCCATTGTTTGTCTACTTAGTGTCATTTACTGCACTAAATGCAAATATGAGCCGGGTGCTGGTGGCTCATTCTTGCTACTTAGGAGGTTGAGACCAGAAGATTGTGGTTCAAGCCAACCTGTTAAGGAAAGTATATGAGACCCTTATATTCAATTAACCACCAGAAACCCAGAAGTGGTGCTGTAGCTAAAGTGGCAGAGTGCTCAACTTGAGCTGAAGAGCTGAAGGACAGCGTCCAGGATCCAAGTTCAAGTCCCACAACCAACAAAAAAGTGCAAATATGACTTTAACTTTCCCCCAAAGTATTGATGAAGTCAATAGTAATCCTCCCAAATAGAGAAAAGTATTCCAAAATGATTCAGTGTACCTACTTTTGCTGAGTTATTTAAGTTATGGCTTACTTGCTGGACATAATCTCTTCTTTTAAAATTGTCAAATATTATCTTTATAATAAACTTCATCTAATATTTCTTGGTTCAAAAGAGAAGTCCATAGAGTAGATGTCACTTGACTTTCTTACTGTCTTAGTTCGAAGCCAACCCAGGAAGAAGGAGACTCTTTCAAACTTTTATCTGTAATTAAACACCAAATAAGTGGAGTTTTCGCTAAAGCAGTAGAGTACTAGCTTTGTGGGCAGGTGGCAGGAAAGACAATTATACAGGGGCAGGGTCCAGCCCCTGAGTTCAAGCCCCAGAACCAGCACCAACTAAACAAACAAGTAAACAAAATAAAATCCAAGTATTTCTTTGGGACCCTCCTTACAGGAATACTTGTCTGAGAAGAGGCTGCTTTTGCTGATCATACTCAATGGATCCTCCTGTTTTGGAATCCTTATTGCTATGGAAAACTCAGGACCAGACTAAAGGAATTGATAACTGACTCCTGCAACAAGAGAATCATTTCAGGAGTGAAACATGCATAAGACGCTTTAAGACCTCCATATCTTAGTTTCTTTGCAGTAGAACACTTTTAAAACAAAGTTATTTCCTTTAGTTCTATGCTGGCCTTCAAATGGCACATTGTTTCCTTTTTAAATACTCTCAACTATAAGTTTACAGACAAGTTTTATATGAGTAAAGAACACTCAAAAAAGTCAGGGACAGAGTTTCCTTCAAGCCTTGCATTCTTTTCTTGTACAGTATAAAGGAAAGCACAAGTTAACTTGAACTTTGTCATTCCTTAATGTTCAATTCCTCTCCTGGGATCAGTTTCCACATCCAGTATCAGTAACTTCCACTTACTTCCAGTAACAATCTATGGTGCTGCTCCAGATAAAATGAATGTTTTCTGGCTTCATTGAAATAGCACAAGGACACCTTTGAACATGAGGTAACACGTGTTTCAGAGACAACTTAATAAAGAGAAAATATTAAATTTATGTTGCTTATGAATACATTATCCCTGAGTACATTGAGTTCAAACTTCTTTAGTCCTCTGTAAATTAAGGTGAATTTTAAATGGGAAGGGGGTTCTCAGATCATTTTTTCTGAATGTATGTGCTGTGCATTAATTTATGATTTAACAGTATGATTTAACAGTAAGAAACAATAGCAATAATAGAGAAATTCTGTGTTTAAGTATAAGCGTTCAATACAATATAGAAGACTCTACAAATAAGGCAACATTGAAACAATAAAGCCACGTACAGTATGTAGATTTATGGGAGTGATATAGAGAAAGCATTACTCCTAAGTGGAATATGAAGCATGAGGCCACTCCCTTTCTAAATCATGCTTGCTAATCACGTAAATTGGTAAAAAAAAGTAGAATGGAAGAATGATTCTGTTTCCAATGTAAGTCAGATATAAGAGTATGGACTTAACTGGAAAAAGAGTCCATCTTGAGAGAACAGGGATAATACTAGCAATGAACCTAAGATCACATTTCTTTTCTTTCCTTTTCTTATATTCTTTTTTTGTGTTGTTTTTCGTGGCGCTTGAACTCTGGGACTGGGCGCTGTCCCTCTGATACTCGACTCAAGGCTAATGCTCTACCACTTGAGCTACAGTGGCACTTCCAGTTTTCTAGTAATTATTTGAGAAAAGAGTTTCCAGGACTTTCCTACCCAGGTTGGCTTTAATCCCCAATCCTCAGATCTTATTATCAATCAGCTTGTGATCACATTTCTAACAGTGTACACTCAGGATATATAATGTGTACATTCATCTATCTTTATGTGAATTCTTGAGTTAAAAATATGAGCTACAGCTTAGTCTTTATAATCGCAAAAATGTTTCTAGTTTAAAAGTTGATACTCCTGGAAAGATAATACCTAAGAATGTAAAGAAGTCTGGGAAGTTCAGTTTGCATCCAGCCTGGGCAGACCAGGCTTTGAGACACTACCTATAATTAACCAGCCAAAAGGTGGAATACCAATCATGAGCAAGATTACTGATTAAGAGCTTGAGGCTTTTGTGTACATAGATACAAACATGCACATACACACAGAGGCACTTATATGTGCACACATGAATACACAAATGAGACAACTCTCAGAATATGTAGAAAAGTTAGAAAACAATGGAAAATATATCCTGAGTAAGACTAGAATCAAGTGATAATTTTTAATATTAGAAAACCCTCCAGTGAACTTTGTTCAAGAAAGTTGAGACTATTACAAAGGGAGGGACCAGAGATAGTAAGAGAGTCAAGTATTCATTATTAACGGGATGAGATCCATGGAGGAAGGAATCAGAGACCCCTGCAGGTGCATCTGAAAATTTTCATATCCTGTGTCAAATATTAGAACATCTTTGAAAATAGTATATAAACAGTCTGAGCAGTCAGTCTAGTGGATAAAATTATAAGAGAAGTTCAGATTTGCTAGTCTGTTTCTAGATTAAATAAACCAACAAACTATGACAGGACAATGTGATACAAGTCTGGAATTCTAGCACTTAGACTAAGACAGGAGATTAGAGAGTGGAATTACATAGCCATACCTTCCATGGACCAGGTAGTATAATTTTGTCTCAATAAAACAAGCCAAACAACAAGAAAGGAATACACAGTTCAATTTTGGGCTAATTTCATCATTATGTTTCAAAAGGTCAAGTTTCCTATTGAAATGCAACTCATATATAGTCCTCAGTTGTGTTTTAAATGCCCTCTTCATTACAGAACATTCCTAGATGCAAATTGGTTCATGATTCCCATCCAAAAATTTGCAAAAGTAAGTAAGCATCATTATGTTGGATTCCAAAAAAATGATGAAGGATTACAAAAGCTTAAACCTGGAGAAATAGCAAAGTTCATCTAATGTAGGACTTTGTAGACCTTGCTAAATTATAATTTAGATTTAAAATACATATTTTGATTTTGTTTGTAATTTGATATTCTATAGGATACTACAAAATTCTTTTTAAGGAGAAGGTTTAATTGACATTCACAAATGATTCTGACATTCTATTTTCCTAGAATATACTTTCAAGAGAGTAATAATTAGAACTTAGTTAATAGATAATTCGAACATTCATGTATAATATGATAATGTGAATAATTTAGACAGAGTTGCCAGCAAATGGATGATATTAATTTATAAATTTAGAAAAACTGCAATTTTTGAGGGTTTGGTATAATATGGTATGAAGAGAGTAATTGTGTGACATCTTCTTTCTTCTACCTATATGTAACACAGGAAGCGATTTCCTTAGTTACGTGCCTCTGTATACATTGAGAAAAATGCTAGGTTTGGGGTTTGTTTTCATTTTTGTTTTTGTTTCATTGGTTTGTCCTAGAGCTTGAACTCTGGGCTTGGACACTATCTGAGCCTGGTTATGCTCAAGGCTCGTGCCCTACCACATCAACCTCAGTGGCACTTGTGTCTGGCTTTTTCTGAGAAGTTTATTGGAGATAAGATTCCAAGAAACGTTCCTGCCTGGGTGGGCTTTAACCATAAATTTCTTATCTTAGCATCCTGAATATCTATGATAGTTTAAAAAGTATAAATATAAATAATATTTGCAAGTGTTCTGATCTCAAGAATACCACTGGGGAAAAATGATGCAGCTCAGTTTATTGTGTTGTTCTTTCCATAACAAGGAGAGCATCACATTAGCAGAGGTGTAGTATTTTTTCACAATAGAAATAAGCTATTCATGATGTGAAAGAAGGAATTTTAAGGTGCAGCTTACAAGTTGGAAACTGTTGGGGTAGGATGACATTATGGTATAAAACTTGGGATTGATGGTTATAGAAATAATAGCTTACTCTGATAAACAATTGCTTACTCTTGAAGAATTAATTATTACAGATGCTTCATAGTTGTATCCTCTACCAGAATGTGACTATTTTTCTGTTGATTTCTCAATCTGTAACACCCCATTGGAAACTGCATCTGTTGCAGAATTTCATACATGCAAACGTACTGTTTTGAATCTCTCAGGTATGGAAGTTGAGAATTTAAAAATGAGAAGTTATTAGTCGTAGGAATTTTGAAGAACACATATATTCTGTCTTCTTAACAACTTATTTACTTTTTAAGTTATGGGTTTCGATAGAATTAAACTGTTTTCAGTTTTAGTATGAGAAAGTACTAAATTTATTCTTTTTTCAAAATATTGGGAAGTATATTGTGAAAATTTTGTTTAGTTGGGTTACATTCAAGTTGATGACCCTCTGATAAAGAAGGGGTAATTAATTCAAATTAGATGCCAAATAGTATTGGTTTTTAAGAAGTTACTACATAAAGAATAATATTTATTATACCAAGACAGTGAAATTATAATTTATGCAGCTTATTTTTAAATTTTTATCAAAGTGATGTACAGTGGGGTTACAGTAATTGTAAGGTAGTGAATACATAACTTTTCAAACTTGTTACTCCTCCCTCATTTTTCTCACAGTTTTCCTTTACCCCTTCACCTCTCACAAGTTGTAATGTACATTTCCAACATATTGTCTTGTGAGTATTGCTATTACATTGGTTTTCCCCTTGTCCTTTGTATCACCATTTTGTTGTTACTCTTCCCTTCCCTAATTAAGGTAAATGTATACACAATACAAAATCAAATATAGCAGGGATAAACCATATGTTAAAACTCAATGAAAACAGAAATCACATAGTACATCAAAAACAACAACCACAAATGAAAAAATCTGTTTCCATATTTTGGAGTTCATTTTGTTCAGCATATGCTTATATGGTCATATACGCATAACAAAGTGACTAGAAAATAATAGTTGCATGAATACTATATCATGACAACAACATGTTAACTTTTTGATGGTTAAGGTAGAATGAGGATAGGTGAATTTGCAGTTCTGATAAAGGAATTTCAAAGGAGTTTTAAAGTTAGGCTTTCATGCAAAGAAATCCATGGAGACTTAGTAAAGAGGGTGCAATGTGGGTGAAGATGGCTCTTTTTCACACTAAACAAACAAACCTCTGAAACCCTGCTGTAAATCCTGAAGGTTCCCTTGAGAATTGAACTAACACAGGAAATATACTCTCACTGTGTGAGACAAGGTTGTAGTGGAATTTGAATTCAAAGTTCTTAAAAAAAAAGACATAAAATATGTGAATTAACCTTTAATTACCACACAGTAATTCTCTGAAAAACATAATTTGGGCCAAAATATTTAGGAAGAAATTGTCCTCCACAATGAAAGAAGGTATTGGGTTTACACTTTTCTGTTTGTAACACTTTCTACAATGTCTTTGCACGTGAAGCAGTGAAACACAGAAAAAAATCTGATTGGATACTTCAAACCAATTATTTCACATTTCTAAGTAGCTCACAAAAAATAATATCCTTATTAACATGAGATAGTGAAGATTTCTCTTATTACATAAGCAAAAAGTTTTGGCTTCAGAAAAGAATTGAACAGGGCTGCGAAGGTGGCTCAGTGGTACAGCCCTTGCCTTGCATGCATGAGGCTCTGGGTTCGATTCCCCAGCACCGCATATGCAAAAAGAAAAATAAGCCAGAAGTTGCGCTGTGGTTCAAGTGTTAGAGCACTAGTCTTGAGCTGAAGAGCTGAGGGACAGCACACAGGTCCAGAGGTCAGGCCCCACGACTGGACCCCCGCCCCTAAAAATGCAACACAACAACAACAAAGAAAAGAATTGAGTAAATGGAAAAGGTAAGAAAACAGTGTTCTTAGAAGCCGTAGGTGAGCATACTGCTTTCAGCAGTTGAGTGAGGCCAAAACTTTTGATATACATTGTGTTAATATTTTTGCTACCTAAAGTGATTTTACAGAGCTGAATTAGCTCATTACAATGCAGAACAGACTGAATGAAGACATGAAAATAAATTCCAGGCAGTTCCGGGAAGATGGCAGAGGATAAGCTGGAGGCTAAACAAGCTCTCACATAGAAAGCAGTTTTAGAGTTCCAGTGAACAGTCCTAAGCCAGAGAATCACACCAAGTGTGCCTTCACAGGACAGAGAGATAGGCCAGAGAGAGAAAATACAGGCAAGGAGACAGCCCTGAGCAATTGCCAGCAGCCGCAGAAGGCGGTGGCAGAGGTGGGGGTGGCCACTGCAGCCACCATACCTGATTCACAGAGAGTCTGTGACGAAGGAGCCAGACGCGGCGGGCAAGCAGATTCTACTCAACACGAGCAAGAACCGACAAGAAGCAGACATCTTCATCATACACTTCACAGACCAGAGACGACCCAGGAACCAAGACTTGGTGGGAGTAGAAGCATGATGTCCTCACTCCTTCTCAGGAACCAAAGGGGGGAAGGCCACCCCTCACCCCCCCCCCCAGTACCGGAGATCTCCATCTTGGATACTGACAAACCTCGGAGGAGCTGCTAGTTCCAACTCAGGCCTTGGAAGAAATCTAGAGTCATCTAGCAGGTCACAAGAGCCTAACCTGACCTGCCAGACTCAGCTACACCCAGGGAAAAGTCACCCAGGTCAAGGTGCCAGCCCCAGGAGTGGCTTTCTTCACCTGGTAATAAGAGCCAGAGGCTGCCCCTCCCTTTAGCATCCTCGACAATCAATTGAAATTCAGTAAACATAAATCATGAGAGTGGCTCCAGGCTGGGCTCTGTGAGTTTCTCACAAACCAGCACCCGAGAAAAGCTACTGTTTGCTGAAAGGCCTCAACTCTACCCAGAACCTAGCCTCATCACAGCATCTCCAAACACGAGGAAAAAGCCATCTCCCTCTTTTGTGGGTACTCAAAGTAGATCTCCCTCCCACTGAACTAACCTGGGAGGAGGATCGAAATACACTGGAGAAAGCAGAGCATTTTTCTGCCTGTTCAAAGAAACTGACTTAAGTAAACAACCAAGCCACAGGAACACGAGCAGACCAGAGACTCCAACAAGAGGCTGGTTATGGACACAAGGGACATACAGGATTTTTCCCACCCCTCCCAAAAAAATCAAACAACTTTGTGTTGTTGTACTTTTTATAAAAATTTTTTTTTCTAAAAATTTTTTAATCTTTAATTTTTACCTTTTTTGAAAAAAAATATTTTCTAGTAATTTTTTTTCCTCTTAGAATTTTATTTCAGGGGTATAAGTGTGTGTGCGTTTTTCTTTCTTTTTTTTCCTTGTTTTTTTTTTTTAATTTTGTTTTTGTTTAGCTCTACTGAACTTCTGATCTTTTTTCTTTCTTTCTTATCCTTTTCACCTTTTCTTCTCTTTCGTTCTTCTTTATGTGACTTAATTGCTATTCTGCACATCCTCAGATAAACCCTTAGTCGATTATTAGACCTTATACCCCATTGTGTACACACTTAATCCACAAATTTATTACTCAATTCAAAACCTCTTAGAATTAAATTCCTTAATAGCAGTACTACCCCTTTATACCTATATAATATTTTAAGTATTTTTATTTTTAAGTTTTTCACATCTCCTTTATATCCCTCCCCTTGTCTCATTATATTCATGTTCTTCTCTGAATAGTTTATTTTAGAATCTCTATAATATTTTAAATTTTTACGTTTCCATTTTTTCTGGTCTCTTTTTCTCCACCAAACCAGCCCTACAAAAGATTCTTACATATGTCCTACCCATAAAAAACCAACAAGACCACAATAAAGGAAAAGAAACTGCACCCAATCGCTGAATCCAAGAACCATAGGAAGAACCCAGTTTTCGCAGCTCCCCAGAAGGTGGATAACATGGCAGGAACTCCCAAATATCTCTCAGTCCTATCTCTTAACATTAACGGATTTAACTCTGCAATTAAGCGACATAGACTGTCTAGTTGGATTTAAAAACAAAATCCATTTATTTGGTGCCTTCAGGCGTCACATATTGCCTGTAAAAACAAAAACATTTTCAATGTTAAAGGCTGGAGCAAAATCTACCAAGCAAACAGCCCCCATAAACAGGGGGGAGTTGCAATCCTAATATCAGATAAAATAGACTTCAAATTAAAATTTGTGAGAAGAGATAAAGAAGGTCCTTACATACTAATTAATGGATCTCTCCTTCAGGAGGATATTACAATTCTAAATACCTATTCGCAAACAACAGAGCACCCAAATTTATCCAAGAAACACTACTTTCCCTCAAATCCCACATAGGCGCAAAGACATTAATTGTTGGGGATTTTAACACACCACTCTCCCCACTAGATAGATCAACTCGGCAAAAACTCCACAGAGAAACCTCAGATCTAAACAACTGCATAGATAAAGTAGATTTAACCGATATCTACTGAACATTTCAACCAGCAGCATCAGAATACACGTTTTTCTCAGCAGCATATGGAACATTTTCTAAAATAGATCACATTTTAGGCCACAAAGCAAACTTGTCCAAATTCAGAAACATTGAAGTTATACCTTGCATTCTCTCTGACCAAAAGGGAATAAAGTTAGAACTCAACACCAAAACCCACCAAAGAAAGTCTGGTAACACATGGAGGCTGAACAACACACTGATGAATCACGAGTGGGTCAAGGAGGAGATTAGAAAGGAAATTCAAATGTTCATGCTATTCAACAAAAATGAGCACACAAATTACCATTTCCTCTGGGACACAGCAAAGACAGTACTCAGAGGCAAGTTTATAGCCCTGAGTTCCTACATCAACAAGTTGGAGAGATCTAAAACCAACAAGTTAATGAGACATCTGAACCTCCTTGAAAAAGAGCAGCAAGATAAACCCCAATCCAGTAGATGGAAAAAATAATTAAAATTAAATCAGAATTAAATGAATTAGAATCCAAAAAACTATAGAAATAATCAACAAAACAAAGAGTTGGTTCTTCAAAAATATTAACAAAATTGACAGACCCTTAGCAAATCTTAACAGAAAAAGAAGAGAACACACCCAAATAAACAAACTCAGAAAGTAGAATGGAAACATCACCACAGAAACAACAAGATTCAGAACATTTTAAGGGAATACTTCTCAAAACTTTATGCTAATAAGTTTGAGAACTTTGCAGAAATGGAACTTTTCCTAGCAAATATTGACATGCCAAAACTAAACCAAGATGAGTTAAACCATCTTAACAGGCCCATATCAAGCATTGAAATAGAAACAGCAATAAGAGACCTCCCAGCTAAGAAAAGTCCACGACCAGATGGTTTTACAGCCGAATTGTACAAAGCCTTCAAAGCAGAGCTCACACCAATACTCCTCCAACTCCAATGAAATTGAAAGAGAAAGTTCATTACCGAACACATTCTATGAAGCCATCTTAACCCTCATCCCAAAACCAGGCAGGGACTCATCAAAGAAAGAGAACTATAGACTCATTTCTTTTTTTTTATTGTGAAAATACTATACAGAGGGGTTACAATTACATGGGCAAGATAGTGTACATTTCTTATCGAGCATTTTGGCCTCCTCCTTTGTTTACCCTTCCCATCCCTTCCCATCCTCCCTCCTTCCCCACTCAATCCTCCCCCCCCCCAAGTTGTAAAGTTCATTTTTGACATGACAACTTGTACTTCTCATTGTTGCAACAGGTCCACTTTTATCCTTATTTAAGCGATTTGTTTTTCCACTTCCCCTCCACATATTATACGGACATCAAATACAGTGAAAGCATGGGTTATACTATGGGGGAGGGACATAGAAACCAAAAAAGAAATAATCTTACAATTGCGTTATAAACAAATGCATGAAAGAAAAAATGTTAAAATACATATCTTAGGGATCATTTTCCTAACATCACCTTATCTGACCTTTTCTGCTTGATTCAGACATATACTAGTTATTACGAATAATGGAAACCATGGGAACTATGTTCCTTTCGGCCTGGCTTACTTCCCTTAATATAATTTTTTCCAAGTCTTTCCATTTCCTAACAAATGGGGCAATGTCATTCTTTCTGATGGAGGCATAGAATTCCATTGGGTATATATTGGACATTTCCTTGATCCATTCAACTACAGGGGGCATTGGGGTTAGTTCCATATCTTACCTATGGTAAATAATGCTGCAATAAACATAGTTGTGCGGGCAGCTTTAGTATGGTCTTGTTTGTGATCATTTGGTTAAATGCCCAAAAATAAGACTGCTGGGTAATATTGGAGCTCTATGTGGAGTCTTTTGAGGAATCTCCATACTATTTTCCAAAGTGGTTGAACAAGTATACACTCCCACCAATAGTGCAGTAAAGTTCTCTTCTGTCCACATCTCCTCGAACATTTGTTGTTATTAGAGTTCTTTATTTTAGTCATTCTAACTGGATTGAGGTGGTATCTCAATGTTTTGATTTGCATTTCTTTTATGGCTAAGGAGTGAGCATTTCTTCATGTATCTACTGGCCATCCTTCTTTCTTCTTCAGCGAAGTTTCTCTTTAAGTCTTTAGCCCCGTTATTTATTGGGCAGTTGTTTCTTTGAAGATTTGTTGTTGGGGGATTTAATTTTTTGAGTTCAAGGAATATTTTAAATATGAGACCCTTGTCCGAAGTATGGCTAGTGAATATCTTCTCCCAATCCATGGGCTGTCTATTGATGTTGCTAGCTATGTCCTTTGCCATGCAGAAGCTCTGCAATTTCATGTAATCCCATTTGTCCAACCTTTCTTTGATTTGTTGTGTTTCTGGTTCTCTAGTAAGAAAATTTCGGCCTATGCCAAGGAGACCTAATGTTTCTCCTATTCCATCCTGTAATGTTTTCAGAGTGTCTGCTTTGACTCTGAGGTCTTTGATCGATTTGATTCTGGAGTTGATTCTGGTGCAGGGTGATATATAAGGATCTAGCTTTAGTTTTCTACAAATAGTTAACCAATTTTGCTAACACCATTTACTGAAGAGGCTGTCTTTCTTCCATTGAATTTTTTTAGCTCCCTTCTCGTAGATTAAGTCCCTATAGATTTGTGGGTTCATTTCTGGGTTGTCAATTCTATTCCATTGGTCCTGAGATCTGTTCTTGTGCCAGTACCAAGCTGTCTTGATTACTGTGGCTTTTTAGTAGAGTTTGAAATTTGGCACTGATATTCCTCCAGCACTGTTCTTTCTGTTAAGGATTGTTTTTGCTATTCGGGGTCTTTTATTGTTCCATATGAATTTTTGGATTGCCTCTTCTAATTCCTTGAAGAATGTGGCTGGAATATTGTGATAGATATGGCATTGAATTTGTAGATAGCCTTGGGAAGTATTGCCATTTTCATGATGTTGATCCTTCCAATCCAGGAGCATGGGAGGTTTTCCAGTTTCTAAGTTCTGTTTTGATTTCTTTTTCAGGTTTTTAAAATTTTCATCATAGAAGCCCTCCACTTCTTTGGTTAAATTAATTCCTAATATTTTATTTTTTGTGGGGCTATTATGAATGGAGTTGCTTTCCTTATTGCATCCACGCTTTTCTCTTTGTTGGCATATACAAAAGCCATTTATTTTTGAGGGTTAATTTTTACCCTGCTACTTTTCCAAAATTTTGAATCAACATGAGTGATTTGGGAGTGGAGTCTGTGGGATTCTTTTGTTGTTGTTGTTGTTGTTGAAAACTTTTGCTATTTAATTGTATTTGTTTCTATGTACTTTTTGATTGTGAAAATACTGTACAAAGGGGTTACAATTACATGAGCAAGATAATGAGTACATTTCTTATCAAACATTGTAGCCTCCTCCTTTGTTTCCCCTTCCCATCGCTGTTTGCATCTTTTCTAATTGCTGTAGCTAGGCATGCTAATACTAGATTGAAGAGAAGTGGAGAGAGTGGACATCCTTGTCTTGTTCCTGAGTTAAGAGGAAAGGGCTTTCGTTTTGTACCATTAATTATAATGCTGGCTGTAAGTTTGTCCTATACAGCCTTTATTGTATTGAGGAATGTTCCATGATTCCTAATTTTTCCAGAACCTTCGTCATAAATGGGTGTTGGATCTTGTCAAATCCTTTTTCTGCATTTATTGAGATAACCATGTGGTTCATATCCATCCTTGCTCTTGTTGATATGATGAATTATATTAATTGATTTGCGTGTATTGAACCAGCTTTGCATCCCTGAAATGAATTCTGTTTTATCGTGGTGTGTGATATTTTGGATGAATTGTTGAACTCGATTGGCTAAATTTTCTTGTTTTTGGATCCTGTCATGGTGTCTGAACTCTGGTCCTGGGCGCTGTCCCTCAGCTCTTCAGCTCAAGGCTAGCGCTCTACCACTTGAGACATAGCGCCACTTCTGGCTTATTTCTTTTTGCTTATGTGGTGCTGGGGAATCCAACCCAGGGCCTCAGTCATGCAAGGCAAGCGCTCTACCCCTGAGCCATCTTCTCAGCCCCCTCAACTGGCCAAAATTTTATTGAGAAATTTTACATCGATTTTCATAAAACAAATGGGTCTGTAGCTCTCTTTCTTTGATGAGTCCTTGCCTGGTTTTGGGATGAGGATTATGATGGCTTCATAGAATGAGTTTGGTAGTGAACATTCTCTTTCAATTTCATTGAAGTGTTGGAGGAGTATTGATGTGAGCTCGGCTTTGAAGGCCTTGTAGAATTCTGCTGTAAAACCATCTGTTCCTGGGCTTTTCGTAGATGGGAGTTCCCGTATTGTCGTTTCTATTTCAATGCTTGATATGGGCCTGTTAATATGGTTTAACTCATCTTGGTTTAGTTCCTGCATGTTGATATTTGCTAGGAAAAGGTCCATTTCTGCCAAGTTCTCAACCTTATTTGCATAAAGATTTGAGAAGTATTCCCTTATAATGTTCGGAATCTTGGTTGTTTCTGTGGTGATGTTTCCATTCTTATTTCTTATTTATAAGATTCATAACATTTGCTACGGGTCTATCAATTTTGTTAATATTTTTGAAGAATCAACTCTTTGTTTTGTTGATTTGATATGATTTTTGGATTCTAATTCATTTAATTCTGGTTTAATATTAATTATTTCTTTCCATCTACTGGATTGGGGTTTTCCTGCTGCTCTTTTTCATGGAGGTTCAGATGTCTCATTAAATTGTTGGTTTCAGATCTCTCCAACTTGCCTCTGAGAACTGCCTTTTCTGTGTCCCAGAGGAGATGGTAATTTGTGTGTTCGTTTGTGTTTAATATCATGAAAATTTAATTTCCTTTCTAATTTAATCCATGACTCACTGGGGATTCAGCAGTGTGTTGTTCAGCTTCCATGTTTAACAGGACTTTCTTTGTTGGCTTTTGGTTGAATTCTAATTTCATTCCCTTGTGGTCTGAGAGAATGCAAGGTATTACTTCAATGTTTCTTAATTTGGACGTTTGCTTTGTGACCTAAAATGTGGTCTATTTTTGAAAATGTTCCATGTGCTGCAGAGAAAAACATATGTTCTAATACTGCTGGGTGAAATATTTGGTAGATGTCTGTTAAATCTTGTTGATCTATGGAGTTGTTTAAATCTGTGGTTTCTCTGTTGAGTTTTTGCCGAGTTGGTCTATCTAGTGGGGATTGAGGTATTTTAAAGTCCCCAACAATTAATGTGTTTGGATCTCTGTGAGATTTGAAGGAAAGTAGTATTTCTTGGATAAATTTGGGTGCTCCATTGTTTGATTAATAGAGATTTAGAATTGTAATATCCTCCTGAATGAGAGATCCCTGAATTAGTAGGTAGCCAGATTCTTTACCTCTTCTCACTAATTTTAATTTGATCTCTATTTTATCTGATATTAGGATTGTAACTCTTGCCATTTTATGGGGGTCATTTGCTTGGTACATTTTGTTCCATCCTTTCACTTTCAAAATGTGTTTGTTTTTATGGGCAAGATGTGACTTCTGAAGGCAACAGATACAAGGCTTTTGTTTTTTAATCCAACTAGACAGTCTATGTCGCTTAATTGGAGAGTTAAGTCCGTTAATGTTGAGAGATAGGACTGAGAGGTATTCGGGAGTTCCTGCCATTTTATCCATCTTCTTGGGAGCTATGATAACTGGGTTCTTCCTATGGTTCTTGGATTCTCCGATTGGGTGTGGTTTCTTGGCCTTTTTTGTGGTCTTGTTGGTTTTCTATGTGTAGGGCATCTTTAAGTATCTTTTGTAGGGATGGTTTGGTGCAGATATATTGTTTCAGTTTTTCCTTACTATGGAAGATTTTTATTTGACCTTCGGTTATGAAGGAGACTTTAGCTGGGTACAGTATTCTTGGTTGATAGTTGTTTGTCTTTAGGGCATGGCATACGTCATTCCAGGCTTTTCTTGCTTTGATTGTCTCTGCTGAGAAATCTGAAGTGATTCTAATTGGTTTCCATTTATAGGTGATTGGTCTTTTCTCTTTGACAGCTGTAAGGATCTTTTCCTTGGTCTGAATTGATCCTGTGAAGTTTATAATGTGACGGTCGAATGTGCTGTTCTGGTCTGGTCTATTTGGAGTTCTAAAAGCCTCTTGTATTTGAATAGGCCTATCTTTTTGCATGCTTGGGAAGTTCTCTATTAGGATCCTGTCAAAAACTATAAAACATAAATGTAAAAATTCATGATATTGGATCAGTAAAGGTTTCTAAAAAGTTGACATGGAAAGCATTAGTGGCTAAAGAAAAGCAAGAATAAACTGGTTAATATCAACTGATAACCTTTCATAATTCTATTAAAGAAGTGAAAACATATCCAACAGATAGAGGGCACATATTCCTTAATGCTACAGTGTTAATTCTACAATGATCCTGAGTCTTAAGTACTTTTATATCTTTGAATTTTATATAAATTTTTTCCCAAACAGGATATTTCTTTAAAGAATATATGTAAATTAATAGTCAATAGAAGGAGCATATGAATTAAGCTCCTCTGTAGTATGTAAAAAAATAAAAATAAAACTCATTAGTATGACCATAATATAAAAAGATGACACAAAATATAGTAATGCATTTGTGGATAAATTGATATACTCCACATAGCAGAATGATTTGCATAATACTACAATCATTTTAGCAATTAAGTTTTCAAGTCTTCAAGAGGTCAATGGGAATTGTATACTTCTATGTATGTATTAAAGAGAAGTATAAAACTTGTTTGAACATTGTATGTGGTTCATTGACTGCACTTGAATAGTATGTTTGAGACCCTGGAAATAATCCCCAAAAACAAATTTTGAAAACTCTCCCTATAGAAGATGTATGCTGGACAAATTCCTGTAACTGAATTTTATATCTATTTTAATGTCTGTTCTAAAATTTATAACAATTCTATTTGAACAAATGCAAGTTTGTGAAAATTAGGCTTGGAAAATCTATGATTGTTCAATTCACTTCCAAAGCACTAAAATGTATACAATAAAAGGAGATAATACATTGCATGTGAATTTCATGTCAGCAAAAAAAAAAAAAAAAAAAAAAAAAAAACTCTTGTTAAAAATACTTCACAAAAATCGCAGAATACCTAAAAGGATGTTTTTGGTGTTGTCTAAAAATTCTTTGTAAACTACAACTTTTAAAACAAAGATATAATTTGTTTACTTTGAGACTTTTTGGTCTGTTTTCCTGAGTTTATGCAAAGATAACTCAATCCAAAAGTGTATGTGATAGCTGGAATATCTAGGAATTGTGCATCACTTATAAGTAGTTGATAGCCTTTTCTGGTAGAAACTTTTAGCAAATGACAGAACCTAAATCTATGCATCTGCATTTTATGAAAGCCATATGTTACTTGCTGAATCCAATTGCTTTTCTCTATTTTGCTAGGACAGAAATTATTCTCAAGATAAGAGCCAATCGCAGTGAAAGACATAATCATTTTTATTTGTTAAAATAACACACAAAATAAAACAATTCCACTTAAGCCACTCTAATATTAGTACTTATGAAGATGTTCCTGAATGCCAATATCCACTGAATTTTTGGAATTTAAATTTCTACCAACATATGAAAACTAGAACAAGAAAACAAATATAGTCTTAGAGCAAACCAGCCTTGCAATAATTTTCTTAATGGTTTTGAAATTACAAAAGAATTGATACCATTAAGAAAATGATCCTTTCCTATAGAAATCATTTAAAAATGTTTATCACTTATTATAATTCAAATACCAAACAAGAGTAATTTTATATAATCAGTACAAATATCGTTTTATTACTATCATAAAATAGAATAAAAGACCAGTCCCAATATATTATCATTAGTCTTAATTCCTAATCATTACATAAATATCTTAAACAAAATCTAAATACTCATTTCTTTAACATAGATATAAATAGTGTATACTTTTCATTAGATTTTTCCAGAGACATGTATTCATGTTTCTAAGAAATGTTCACAGCAGTTAAAAGATGCTTTTGTGAAATTAATGTGATATATTTTGTTGTTGTTGTTTGTTGTTGTTGTTGTTTGCAAGGCCTGGGCATTATCCCTAAGCCTTTTTATGCTCAAAGCCAACACTCTACAACTTGAGACACAGAGCTATTTCCTGTGTTTAGTAGTTAATTGGAGATAAGAATATAACAAGTACTTTTCTGTCTGGTCTAGTTTTGAGCAGAATTCTAAGATCTCATTACCAAGAATAGCTTGAATTATAGGTGTGAGTCACTGGCACTTGGTTTGATGTATTTTTTAATTTTACTTATGTTTTAATATTTTTGTTTCTCTATAATGTACATCATTCTACACATAAATTTAGATATATGTATATATTTCTGATGACAAATAATCTCTAAAAAGATATGTCTTTATACACATTATATATATGTGTGTGCATATATATATATATATATATATATATATTTCTGAAGACAGACTCCTAAAACTTTTATGCTACTATTGTTTTACCTTTTTCATTTCAAAGATAGACAGTCTATTGTATAGTAAGGAAAACCCTCAATATTATATTTTATGCCATATTTCAGATTGGGAAGCTTTGTCTGTGTGAATAAGTTTATTTCTTTTGTTTCTGCTTTCCTATTCATAATTCTGTTTCTCATAGTATTGTTCTAAGGACTTTTTCTTTATCCCAATTTGGGGCTTGGACATAACTCATGTTCAGTTTGCTAACAGTAGTCATTTTACCATTTGAACCATGCCTCCAGCCCAGAAATTTTTGTAGTTAATTGGAGATATGACCTCATGAATGGTCCTACCAGCCTGAAAACCATTATCGCTCAAGTCTCATCTTTCTTAATCACTAGTATTATAGAGGTGAGTCATGGACCCCAAGAGTCAATGACGTTTCAGGTCTTATAGATTCCACATGTTTACTAGTAATTGTAATAATAAAATACCACAGATTGGGTAGTGTTAACACTGTAAATACATTGCTTCTGTGTTGGTGGAACTAAAACTCCAAGATCAGAGTTGACTTCTTCTAAGTCCTCTTTCCTTGGCATATTTAAGGCCTTCTGCTTCTCTTGGAGGAGACTTCAACTTAAATTCTACCTTTGAGATTCTGTTTCCAAATGCAGTCACTTTCTAATGCAATGGGTTTTTGATCGTTAGTGTGATTTCAGTGGGACATTATCGAACACATAACATATTACTTAATGGATAGGAGAAAATATCTAATAGGAAATTATTTGGTTTGGCCATGGAAGTTATGCTATATTTAAAAAATAGCAAAAGAGAGAAAGGTTTTATTAGAGCTTGTAAAATGAGGATGAACTCTTGACCTCAGACATGCCAAATTCTTACCCTGTCACACACTTAAATGCTTAGTGGTACTGGAAGATTTTACCCAAAAACCTATACTTGTGAAACAGTATCTCTACTACTGCCATACCAGCAGATTGTAATTTGATTGCTTATTTTGAGGTAGTATCACTATGCCTGGGCCTACTTGGACAGTGGTCCTCCTAACACAAGCAAAACACATTGTACCCAGCAAATGGTTAGCGTTTCTGAAACATTTTTTTTTGGCTGGGCTTGCCTGGAACTGCAATTCTCTCATCTCTATTTTCTAAGTAGATAATATTGTAGGTTATAGCCACTTTATCCAGCAAAATTATACAATTTCAAGATATCTTGATATTGCCTGTATTTGTGCTTAACATATATAGCTATCCTTAATTTTCTCCATCTTTTATTTAGTACTCTGAGTGGAAATTTTGTATCCCCTCTGTACAGTGTGTTCACAAAAAAAATTAATTAAAAAATTAAAAAAACTCCTGTATATCAATTTTAAAATAAAAAATGCATGAACAAAGAAAAAAAAAGAAAACATTGACTTTCTTGATATACATGGCTTTGTTTGTATGGAATCCCATCACAATCCAAAAAATCTCCCAAAAGTTTATGTCCAGAATCATGGAAAAGAAGGCTTCAGGTTGGAAAAAAAACACTGATCCTTAACTTATAATTGCACTATATTTATAGTGTTAGTCAATGCTTTCTAAAGTATGAGAAGAGAAGGAAGGCATAAATGTGAAAGATGTCAGGTCTCTGTAGAATTTCTGTAGTTGTCATTTCATGTTATCTTTCTTCCTTAAAGCATGCTTTATTAAAACCCTCTGGGTGGATATTGGTTGGACTAATTGGTAACCTTCCCCGGGAAATGAAGCTGATTTTAGAGTGCCGATGATTTGGTAAATAAAAGAATGATGAGAATGAGCACAGATATTGTCACAAAATAAGCCGACAAAGTTCAATTGCTGAACAGCAAACAAAGCAGCTTCAAGTCCGATGATCCACATTGGGACATATATTGATAGATACATATGTATACATATACACACATACGTGAAAAAGTAAATATCCAGTAGAAGATAGAGAAACTTGGTGTGACAAGTACTAAACTATATCAAACTGGTTGCAGTAAAGGTACAGTAAAATGTCAATAGTTTAGCATAGATTTTGCATAGATTTGTAAAGGATGAAAATTTTTCCTTCATTTTATACTTTACAAATGTCCTTAGTATGTATTAAGTTTTTTTATATTGTAGTTGGAGCATCTATACAATGCTGAGAATTGGGATTACATAAAGTATGCAACATGAATAGGCCAGCCTGAATAGATAAATTCATTAGATTCTTATTTCCATTTAACTACCAGGAAAAATGGAGTTCAGTTCAGATTTTATGTAGAGCACTGGCCTTGAACACAAAAGCACCATTCACGCCGTGAGTTTAAGCCCTAGGATCTACAGAAACAAAAACACTAAATACAACTTGGAGTTAGATATTTTATAATGAAGCATTTTTATATGCTGTACCTTGTTAGAAAGACTAAATTTCTGTGTTAGCTTTATAACCTACCATAATAAGTGATATTGTCCATTTAGTAAGCAGAAAGGCTTACAATGATTTATAAGTTTGAAGGTTTCAGTGTATGTTCAGTTGGTTTTATTGCTTTGGTGTCCTGTGGCAAGACAATGTCAAGGTGGGGAGTATGTCAAAAAGAAATGTTTTTGACCTAGAATGATTAACAGATAAAAGAACAAAGTAGATGAGAGTCCATGTTCTCGTAGGTTTCACTCTGAAGAACTTAATCTCCAAAAGAACTATTCAGGTATTCTCCACAGTCTGGGAGGAAATGTAAAGTCAATTTTGTTTAACATATAGGTCTTTCTGGGGCATTCTAAATTTAAATGGCAACACCTTCACCAATGATAATGACTTGTCCAGGGGTGGAAGCAACTAGATATTGCTATAAATTCTAATCAGATATCAGCAGACTAAATATTTTATGGAATTCCTATTAAAACTTTTTCTTGCAGGCTGACTGGGTTTTCATACTACACATGTGTATATCTGTGTGTATGTGTGTGTGTGTATTTGAATAAACTAATATAGCAATGTAACAGATAAAATTATTAGTATGGCCTTTTTCTTCTCATACCATGAAAGCCTGCCACAAATCCAATCAAATCCCATTCAAGATTCAAACATTAATGCTGTCCCAAAAGTTCTGTACACAAACCCATGTACATACACTTCATTTAAGACGGCAATGGTATATGAAAATTTTAAGTCTTCCAATTACGTTGTCACCAAGGAAACAACGTACAATATTTCCTTTAAAAATATCTAGATTGTAGAACACTTTAGCCAGAAAATTGAAGCACTATACATTACAGGATTTAATTTAAATATTTAGTCACTGAAATGGATATTCAATATCCACAACTTAGAGTTCTTTTAAAACACATAATTGCAAACCTCATCTATTACCATCTTCTGTGAAGACAGTCCTTGCTGAAAACGAACCAAATGTGGTAAACCAATTAAAATGTACGCCATTGTTAAATGCTATTGTTTTAAAGCATGGAAGTGACAGAGCAATTAATGCCAGTGAACAGCCGGTTCTAAGAAGTATGAAAAGTGATTATTTTGTACTCTAGGTGGAAAACTCCACAGATGTTTCAGATTGTGCTTCGTTCTAGGCATTTGTGAGATACATTTTGGAAAGCACAATGAATGAAAACATATTGTTTTATAAAGATTTGCTGGCTGAGAAACCAGGGAAAGAAAACTTATTGAAGTGTTTCAAATGAGAATACAGACAATAGGGTGGGTAAGATGTGATATGCAGCTTTAAATACAGATTGAAGCAAACCAAAGAATGGGATTTTTTTTCCCGTAACAAATGCTTTCTTGGTATATTGAGCTATACACTATAATGAAAAGTCAGGAAAAAACACTGACGCCTGTTGAATTTCTTTCTTAAGAGAATCTTAAATGACAAAGGTGAAGAAATTTAAGTATGTTAATAAAACATTATCAAGTATTTAATTTTTGATTAAAAGTTAAAACAAACTGACAATTAGTCCATTAAGATTTATGTTTCCTGTCATATTTTGTTTTCTCTTTGTTCCTCTTTTTTGGGTGGTGATTTTTTTTTCAGAAATGCAACCTAGTCTTAATCATTACCCACAAAATTTATGCTGTCATAGAATCAGAGAGTTTTATTTATTAAATTAAGACTACAATAGGCTCGGGAAGGGAGGTGAAGGGTAAACAAAGGAGGAGGCTGCAATGCTTGGTAAGAAATGTATGCATTATCCTGCCCATGTAATTGTAGCCCCTCTGTACAGTATGTTCTCAAATGAAATAAAATAAAATTTAAAAAAAGACTAGAATAGGCTCATTTTATGTTAACCCAAAATATTAACACCAAAATAATTTTTCACTAAAAAAAAATTCATAAAAAATTATGAGGACTTGGTGGAAGATGGAGGAGGAGAAGCTGGAGGGTAAATAAGCTCTTGCACAGAAAGTAGTTTTAGTGTTCCAGTGAACAGTCGTAGGCCAGAGTCACACCAAGTGTGCCATCCCAGTACAGAGAGTTTGGCCAGAGAGGGAAAATCCAGGCAAGATGACAGATCTGAGCACTTGCCAGTAGCCACAGCTATGGTGGCAGTAGGGACAGTTCCAGTGGCTGTAGCCACCATACCTACAGAAAGAGTCCACGACAAAGGCCCCAGACGTGGCCTGTGAGCAGATTCTACTCACCAGCAAGAACTGTCAAGGAGCAGATCTCTTCATCCTGCAGATCACAGACCAGAGACGACCCAGGAACCAACACTCTGGCATGAGCAGAATCCTGACATCCTCACTCCTTCTCAGGGGGCAGAGAAGAGAAGGCCATCCTTTCCCCACCACCAGAGATCTCCATCTAGGACTCTTACCTATGTAAGGCTGAGCAGCTAGCTCCAACTCATTCCTTGGAAGAAAACAAAGGAGTCATTTGGCAAGTCACAGGAAGTAGACATGACCTGCCAGGCTCAGCTCCACCCAGGGGAATGTCACCCCAACCAGCCAGTGGCAGCTCTGTCCTTGGAGGAGTGATTTCCTTCACAGGGCAAACAGAGCCAGAAGCTGCCCCTCCCTACAACAGTCTAGACAAACATTTGAAACTCAGGAAACATAAATCCTGAGAATGGGCTTCCCAAGTGTTTCAGGAGTTGCCCCTCAGGGAAAAGCTACTGTTTCTGAAAGGCCTCAACTACCCAGAACCTAGCCTCATCACAGCATCTCCACACTGGAGGAAACAGCCATCTCCCTCATTTGTGATACTCAAAGCAGATCTCCTTCCCATTGAAGTAGCCTGGGAGGAGGATCACAAAATCCTGAGTAAAGCAGAGCATTTTTCTGCCTGCCCCAAAAAATTTACTTAAGAAACCAATCAAGCAAAACGAAAACTAAACACCACAAGCACACCAGACTCCACCAAGAGACTGGTTATGGACACAGGGGAAATACAGGATCTTCCCATTCCCTCCCACCAAAAGAACCCAAAAATCAAATCAAAGAACTCTTTTTTTTATCTTTTTTTTTTCAATTTTAATTTTTTAAAAAGTGTTTGATGTTAATTTTTTCTCATAATTTTTATTTTTGGTGTGTGTGTGTGTGTGTGTGTGTGTGTGTGTGTGTGTGTGTGTGTGTGTGTGTGTGTTTAAACTCTTTTGACCTTTTGGTCCTTTATATTGTTTTCATTTTTCTCTATTTATTCTTTTTTGTTTTACTTAATTGCTGTTCTGCTCATCCCCCGATACATACCTGTGGTCGATAATTAGATGTTATTCTCCATTCTTTACATAATCCAGAAATTTATTTATTACTCGATTCAAAAGGTCTTAGGCTGAACTTCTTGAACAGCAGTATTATTTTTTTACACCAATATAATTTTCAAGTACCTAATTTTAATTTTTTTTATTTTTTAGTTTTCCATGTTTCCTTTCTATCCCTCCTTTCATCTCATCCTATCCTTTTCTTCTCTCAATATCATTTCTTTAAACTTACATAATTTTTAAGTGTTTCACTTCTTAAATTTAAATTTTTGTTTATCAATTTCTTATTTATTGTTTAAAAAAATCTCTCTGTTATCATTCTGTCCAATCCATTTCCTGCTCAGACATAAGGACTTGGTTAAATTCACTCTTCTCTTACCTCTCCACATCCCTCTAATCCTATTTTTCTCCACATTTCTCCCTAAACCTAATAATTCCTGCTTTTATTAGCCCATTCGTCCATGGTTGTTTGAAGTTGAATAGATTGTATCTGATGAACTAGATTGTATCTGCAACCATTTTGACTGTGCAACTACAGGACTCAGGTTGATGCTTGCCTTAAAATAGTGTTCTAGCGTAAAATTGGTTTTACTTTCATACTAAATGGGCAGAACAAGCGGAAAAACACAAGAAAAATGGCAAGTCTGGGTATATGAATTCCCAATCATGATAATCAGGTGACAGAATATTTAATGAATAATCCAGAGAAGAGTTCCCAAAAATCTCTACAAACACTAGTGGTAAACATGGTGAATGAATAGATTGAAAACTTGGAAAGGATTCAGTGTGAGCATGATAGAGAGCGAGAGGGGGTAAACCAAAGATTAATACAGGAATCTTGTGAGCATGAGGAAGCTACTCAAAGATTAATACAGCAATTGCATGAGCAGATTGAGAACAGTCAAAGAGAGATATAGTAATCGCATGAGAAGGCTGAGATCAGTCAAGGAGAAAGAGGAATTGCATGATTGTGAGGAAGCTAATCAAAGAGTAATACAGGACTTGCAAGAGAGGGTGAGAATAGACCAAGATCAATAAAGGCATTCATGGAATCCATGAACAGACAGCTGAATGAATTCAGGGAGACCACAAAGGGAATTCTCAGTAGAGCCCAAGAAAAGGACTGGGAGTCCAAGTAAACCATAACGAATCAACTAAGTGATTTGAGAAGAAATACTGAACGACAAATTAAGGAAGTAAAGTTCATACAAGACCTAAAACAAAGCTCCAACAAAGATTTGGAGCTATCAAAGCCAAACAATTAGAAGGAAAAGAAATTTTAAAAACCAAGTAGAAAGTCTTGACAGTCGGTTAGACCATGCAGAAGATTGAATCTCGGGGATTGAAGACAGACTAGATATTATAGAGAAAGAATGTATAACTATCCAAGACAAATCCTAGAAATATGATAGATCTATTCAACAATTGGAAGGCACCATCAGAAGACCTAATCTGAGAATAATGGGTGTAGAGGAGCACCTAGAGACAGAAGTTAATGGTTTAGGAAATTTATTTAACAGAATCTTACTAGAGAACTTCACAAACATGCAAAAAACAGGCCTATTGAGATATAAGAAGCTTTTGGAACCACCAAACCAGACTTACAAAAGGTACTTAAAGATGTCCTACACATAGAAAACCAATAAGACCACAATAAATGCCAAGAAACAGCATCTAAGGGAATAAAATTAGAACTCAACACAAAAAAGCCACCAAAGAAAGTCCTGTAACACATGGAGGCTGAACAACACACTGTTGAGTCACCAGTGGGTCATGGAAGAGATTAGAAAGGAAATGCAAAGTTCATGATATTCAATAAAAAAGAACACATAAATTACCACCTCCTCTGGGACACAGGAAATGCAGTACTCAGAGGCAATTTTATACCTCTAAGTTCCTACATCAACAAATTAAAGAAATCTGAAACCAACAATTTAATGAGACATATGCCCCCCCTTGAAAAAGAGCATCAAAATAAGCCCCAATCCAGTAGATGGAAAAAAATATTTAAAATTAAATCAGAATTAAATGAATTAGAATCCAAAAAAGCCATAGAAAGAATCAACAAAACAAAGCTTTGGTTCTTCGAAAAAATTAACAAAAATTGACAGACGCCTAGCAAATCTTATCAGAAAAAGAAGAGTACATGGAAATAAACAAACTCAGAGAGGAGAATGGAAACATCACCACAGAAACAACCAAGAACCAGAACATTATAAGGGGATACTTCTCAAACCTTTATGCTAATAAGTTTGAGAACCTGGTAGAAATTGACCATTACCTAGCAAATATTGATATGCCAAAACTAAACGAAGTTGAGTTAAACCAACAGGCCAATATCAAGCATTGAAATAGAAACAGCAATAAGAGAACTCCCATCTAAGAAAAACCCAGGACCAGATGGATTTACAGTAAAATTCCACAAGGCCTTAAAAGCAAAGCTAACACCAATACTCCTCCAATTCCTCAATGAAATTGAAAGAGAAAGTGCACTATCGAACTCATTCCATGAAGCCATCATAACCCTCATCCCAAAACCAGGCAGGGACTCATCAAAGAAACAGAACTATAGACCCATTTCTTGATGAACATTGATGCAAAATTTCTCAACAAAATTTTGGCCAATCGACTTCAACAATTCATCCAAAAAATCATACACCACGATCACACAGAATTCATTTCAGGGTTGCAAAGCTGATTTACTATATGCAAATCAATTAATATAATTTACAACAACAACAAGACCAAGGATAAGAACCACATGGTTATCTCAATAGATGCAGAGAAAAGCATTTGACAAGTTCCAAAACCCCTTTATGATGAAGGCTCTGGAAAAATTAGGAATCCAGGGAACATTCCTCAATACAATAACGGCTGTATATGACAAACATACAGCCAGCTTTATACTTAATGGTGAAAAACTAAAGCCATTTCCTCTTAGGAAAGAGACAAGGATGTCCAATTTCTCCACTTCTCTTCAATGTAATATTAGAATGTGTAGCTACAGCAATAAGACAAGATGCAAACATTAAAGGATCCAAATATGGAAAGATGAAGTAAAACTCTCCATCTTTTTAGATGACATGATCTTATATTTAAAGAATCCCACAGAATCCATTGCCAAATTACTTATGCTGATTCAAAACTTTGGCAAAGTAGCACGGTATAAAATTAACCCTCAAAAATAAATAGCTTTACTGTATGCCAACAACGAGAAAGGCATGGCTGACATAAGGAAAGCAATTCCATTCGTAATAGCCCCACAAAAAATAAAATATCTAGGAATTAGTTTAACCAAAGAAGTGAAAAATCTCTATGATGAAAACTTAGAAAACCTGAAAAAGGAAATCCAAACTGAACTTAGAAAGTGGTAAAAACCTCCCATGATCCTGAATTGGAAGGATCAACATCATGAATCTGGCAATACTTCCTAAAGCGATGTAAAAATTCAATGTGATACCTGCGAATATTCCGACCTCATTCTTCAAGAAAATAGAAGAGGCAATCCAAAAATTCATATGGAACAATAAAAGACCCCGAATAACAAAAACAATCCTCAACAGAAACAACAGTGCTGGAGGAATATCAATAGCAAATTTCAAAATCAACTACAAAGCCATAGTAATCAAAACAGCTTGGTGCTGGCACCAGAACAGATCTCAGGACCAATGGAATAGAATTGAAAACCCAGAAATTAACCCACTGACATATAGATCCAATCTTCGCTAAGGGAGCTAAAAATATTAGAATGGAAGAAAGACAGCTTCTTCAGTAAGTGGCTGGCAAAATTGCTTAATCACTTGTAGAAAACTAAAGCTAAATCCTTATATATCACCCTGGACCAGAATCAATTCCAAATGGATCAAAGACCTGGAGTCACAGAAGACACCCTAGGTCTCCTTGGCACAGGCTGAAATTGTCTTAATAGAGACCCAGAAACACAACAAATCAAAGAAAGGTTGGACAAATAGGATTACATGAAATTGCAGAGCTTCTGCATGGCCAAGGACATAGATAGCAAGATCAATAAAAATCCCACCAATAGGGAGAAGATCTTCACTAGCCATACAACAAACAAGGGTTTCATATCTAAAATATACCTGGAACTCACAAAAGCAAATCCAACAACAAATCCTCAAAGAAAGAAACAACTGCCCAAAAATAAGTGGGCTAAAGACTTACAGAGAAACTTCTCTGAAGAGGAAGGAAGGATGGTCAATAGACATATGAAGAAATGCTCAACCTCCCTAACCATAAAAGAAATTCAAATCTCAACAACATTGAGATACCACCTCACCCCAGTCAGAATGGCTATAATCAAGAACTCTAATAACAACAGAAGCTGGAGGGCATGTGGAGAGAAGAGTACCTTGCTGCATTGTTGGTGGGCGTATAAACTTGTTCAACCACTTTGGAAAGTAGTATGGAGGTTCGTCAAAAGACTCCACATAGTGCTCCCCTATTTCCCAGCTATCCCACTTTTGGGCATTAACCCAAATGATCACAAACATGACCATACTAAAGCTTCCAGCGCAACTACGGTTATTGCAACTGTATTTACCATAGCTAAGATATGGAACCAACCCAGATGGCCCTCAGGAGATGAATGGATCAATAAAATATGGTATATATACACAATGGAATTCTAGGCCTCCATCAGAAAGAATGACATTGCCCCATTTGTTAGGAAATGGAAAGACTTGGAAAAAATTATATGAAGTGAAGTAAGCCAGGCCCAAAGAAATATAGGTCCCATGGTTTCCCTTATTTGCAAGAACTAGTATATTTGTGAGACAAGCAGAAACGGTCAGATAAGTTATGTTAGGCAAAATGAACCCCAAGATAAGGAATCAAATGGTTTTTTTCTCTCTTGCTATTGTTCCTAGCATATTTATAAGATGATTTCTTTGTTGCTTTGTAAGTCCTTCCCCCATGGTATAACCCCTGTTTTCACTGTATTTGATGTTGTTATAATTTGTGGAGGAGTAGGGAAAAACAAATTCTTTAAATAGGGATACAGGTGGACCCATTGCAACAATCAGATGTACAACACGTTATGTTAGCGCATGCATGGGTTGGTTAGGGGGGGAGATGGGAAGGTATGGTAAGGGAAAACAAAGGAGGAGGCAACAATGCTTGATAAGAAATGTAATCATTACCGTACTCATGTAATTGTAACCCCTCTATATGTATTTTCACAATAAAAAATCATGAAATAATAAAGTAAAAATTAATGTCAAATTTTTTGTTATTGTTGTTGGTCATGGGGCTTTAACTCTGGGCCTGGGCAATGTCTCTCAACTCTTCAGTTCATTGATACCACTGTACCACTTGAGCCACAGTGTTGTTTCTATTTTACAAGTGGGTTATTGGAGATAAGAGTCTCACAGACATTTCTGCCCAGGCTGGTTTTGAACCACTATCCTCAATCTCAGACTCCTTAGTAACTACGATTAGAGGCATGAGCCACCAAAGCCCAAACCATGTCAATTTGTAAAAAGCCAGCTTATTGTAACTTCTGTTTTTTTTCCAATAAACAATCTTACTTTTTAGCATTAGTTTATAACTATGAGTTATTTTTAGATGTAACTGTGAAATTTTTAATAGAATCAAACATATTTTTAATATTTCTCAGTACCTCACAAAATCCCTGTAATTGACTTTCCCCAAAGTCAATTATTACATACTACATTACTCACTATTATTACACTCTGTATTACATATAGTGTGAAGCAAAAATAGTTTGGACCATTTTATTTAAATTATTAGATGGTATTTTAGCATTATAAATTCGCATCTGTGATTTTAAAAGAAGGAAAGAAGATTTTAGAGTTAAAATCAAAT
Organism: Dipodomys merriami; assembly: GCF_024711535.1. Lineage (NCBI taxonomy): Eukaryota > Metazoa > Chordata > Mammalia > Rodentia > Heteromyidae > Dipodomys > Dipodomys merriami. The sequence continues at coordinate 1,538,075 of NW_027204226.1, forward strand.
GTAAATGCATAGTGTATCCTAATTAAAGCAAAATTTATGAGTTCACACAGACAAAATTATTTTCTTTCCACTAAAGGCTTTGAAGTAATACTATTGGAAATAGTGACGTAAGAGGAGGAAGAATTCAAATGATGTCAAAGAATGTCTGTTATTGTGCTACCCCCTCCACTAACAAGACCTACCTGGTCCCAGATGCCACAAAACTTCAAGTATCTCTCTTAGAACTCTATTTGGAAAAGTTCTAAATAACTGATTATATATGTACTTTCTGTCATATGAAACAAAATATAGACACAAAACAATTGAAATAAAATGCACACATATGTTGAAGTCACCACAGCTGGAAAAACAACCAACAAAGTAGAACTCCCCCAGGAACAAAAACTTGTTGTGCCTGATTATTTTTAAGCACAAAAACCTCAAATACATGTTACCCTTGAGTAGATCCATAAAGATAACTGTCTCAGAAGTACGGTTGTGTTAATTTGTAATTAAATTCATCTAGATGAACCTAATATAGCAAATCACGTGAATGGATCAAATTGTTTAAAAGCTGCACATATTTAAAAGAATAAAATAACAAAAATCATCACATACTTAAAAAATTCAGAAATGCAACCAATAAGTCCAATAGTATCCATATTGAGACCTAAATCCTACTGATTTAACAAGAACAAAATATGCAAATAATAGAATCTGAGCTGTGTACCTGAGTGTACATAATTTTAAACTACTCCAAATTACACTTTGTAGAAGACTGAATGTGGGCTATCTGAAGGAAAACATCAACCCATGATATAAATGACATTAAAAATCTCATTAAAAGAGAGAAGTAGTTTCTGGAAAATGCTATTTTAAAAAGTAGTGGTCAAAATCTTTCTAGTACTGACAAAATTGCATACCTATTTAGTTATATCCAAAAATGACACAATATACTCAAGCTGATTTGAAACTTTGAGAAAGTAGCGGGATACAACTGTAACATAATTATGGATGTGACTCTGGCATGGAATTAATTTCCTCTTTGATCTGACAAAAATATGTGAAAGAACAGAACTTCAACTAACTATCAAGACCTAACAAACATATAGCCAGAAAAGTCATCATGTAAGCTGTTTTGCAACTGGGATAAAAGAAATGTTATATACCGATTCTGTATTTATTGTAAATATTGTTTTGTTTCATATATTTCCTTTAGCTTGCATTTTTAAAACATTGTGTTAATGATGTATATCTTGGTAACTAATTTTGGATTCCTCCTTCAATTTAGTTTTGAAAATAATATCTTACTTCAGTTCCTAACCCATGAAATGATGTTGATTACAAAACAACTGCTAATAACCACTGTTTATAATACACAAAATCTCATAAGCATGACACCAGCAAGCATTGATTAACATTTGATATCATGGTCTCATGACTGATGAAGCCTATCTGCCTGAGTATAGCTGTACCAAGATTCCTCAGCCTAAATTTATCCACTGTTAAAAAATGTTTATATCTTTATTTGTCACCCATTGTAGATTAAACCTGAGTACAAAGCCTAAGGAAAATGATAAGGTGAGAATATAGCTTTTCTAGATATGAAGTAAAGAAAATGCAGCATAGAGTAACTCACTGGTTTAAAGTCAACGTATTTCTCCAAAACATTCTAAGCATTTCCTTACTATGTGTATTATTCTCAAGAAGGGAATGGGGAATACGAGAAGAGGACTAACCTAGCATTATCTTCAAATACACATAAGTTGGATTTTCCTCTTTATTTTCCTATAAGCATTTTTGATAAAAAACTGTTTGAATGATTGATTTCCATGTCTGATATAATATATCCTAGTTGCATAGTCCAAAGTACATTCAGAAAATGCTATATAGCAATTAAGTCCGGGCAGAAAAAATGGCATCTCTAACTATGTGACGCCCAATTATTAGCTATTTCATTATGCCCCAATTTAATGAATGTTATTGTTTAAATCTTTATAAAGTATTAATTAAAATCGATCAGTGTCCTATAAAATAATTGTATATAATTTTATCCTAGAATCATTCAAGAACTGCCCATTCAATCATGACATACATCACATTCCATTGGTATTCATATGGATAGGAATGAGTTTCTTAGGATTTCCTGCCTGCCATTTGGAGGTGGCAGGACCAGGATTCAAACTGTGGGCTCCAGCTCCCATTACTTCAACCCAAGGATAGGAACTTATCGGTCTGTCCAAGAACATCAGCAAGACCAATGATTAGGCAGGCACCAGTGGTTCTCAGCAGTCCTCCTTGATACTTACAAGGCTGTGATAGGAGGATCGTGGTCAAAGTCACACTAAGTAGGGAAATCCTTGAGACCCCCTGTCCAACTTCATTGTCAACAAAGCCAGAAATAGAGCCATATGGCTCCAGTGGTAGAGGGTTAACCTTGAGCAAAAGCAGCTCATGGACTGTGCCCAGATACTGAGTTCAAGGTCTAGGACAGGCAACAAACAGACATACACAACAATCTGTGCAGAAATCCTGCTAAAACTGGTCACCCTCTTTTCCCCAGCTGAATTGGACAGAGTTCCCTGGGAAAGGGGCTGGGGGAGCCACTGTCATCTTGACTCGACCCATTCTGCATGCATCACAGGATTCCGGCCACATTATTTCATGGTTCTTTCTGACCAATGGGATACAAGAATTGTATTCCATGATACCTGGTAGATGGACTAGGCTCTGTTAGCACACTTGGAGGCTGAGATCCACAGAGGGAAAATCATGCCACAGGAGAGGAGGGCCTGCTGCAGGCACCCGGGGCCACCTGGCAGCTCAGTGCCAGACTGAGTTGGAGCCACAGACCCTCCATCCCATGAGCTGACACCACAGCATGCATGGGGATGGGAAGCGGGACATATGTGCCTCTGAGAAGAAAATCTGCTTCATCCATGACCTGCCTGATGAGGTGGACTTCCAGAGTCCAGCAGGTGAGCACCACCATTGATGCAGCCAGCTGTCGGCACACATCCGAACCATTGAGGAGTCCCTTGTGGTATGTAAAATGCAGATGTTGGTCCTGCATATGCTCTGTTGGGAGAATGCTGAATGCAGGCACTGGCTGTCCCAGGAGAAGATGGAGAAGAGGACAGTGCTGCAGGAGCTGCTATTGCTCCTCGCAGGGGAAGGCACAGACAGCAGTCTCCAGATGCCAGCACAGGCTGAGCCCCCCACCACCAACACTGCTTCAGAGGCCTCAGGGCCCATGCTGGGTGAAATGAGGGAGCAGCAGAAAGATTTTGAAGAATTGAAACTTGAAGACAGCATGGAAAATGCCAGAGGAGAGGTCAGGGTTCCCGACGCCAGAGTGGACTCTCCCCGAAGGAGCACATCCTGCTACAGATGCCCCACATCCAGATCTGCCCACAGCTCCCAGGCTCAGGGGAGGAGTGCTCCCTCACTTACTTCTATAGACCGATGTGGATGATGACTTTCTATGTGACATACTGACTCTCAAATCCTTGGCAGCCACCAGAAGTAGATGGCCAGGTGGCCTTCCCTGAGGCCTCCATCTGCCGGATGATGAAAAGGTTAAACTGGGGGTTAGGTAAGGCAGAGGATGCCAGGACTTGGCCCAAACTCAAGGGACATCTAATGGCTCATTGGTGGCCAGGAAAGAGGCCCATGTTATGCTTATCACAAAGAATAAATTGTTTTCAAAACAAAAAAAAGGCCTCCAACAAAGATTTGTTCTTCCATTCTTGAGGCTTGAACTGAGGGCTTGGCCACTGTCCCTGAGCTCTTTTTGATCAAGGCAGGCGCTCTACCACTTGAGCTCCACCTCCCCTTCCACCCTTTTCTGTGTTGAATAGAACCCAGGGCTTCAGGCATGCTAGGCGACCACTCTACTACTGAGCCACATTCTCAGCTATGAAGATTCTCCCCCTTCACAAACCCATATGGCCATTCCTCAGATAAATAGTAAGTAGGGTCTAGAATGAATATGAAGCACAAGTCTGGTTCACAACAAAATACTCCCCCGCCCCCTCTTCCCACACCCTTAGTTGAAGTTTCTCTTCTACCATTGAAGGATGAGAGAGGAAGAGGGGAGTCCCAAGAGAGTACAAACAACAGTGGCCCCCTGAGTCCCACATCCTCCCCCACATAAGTGGTCCTCCAGATTCTAATCTTACCTGACTCAATGTGGAGTCTACACTGTCTCCCCACCTCTGCAAGCCTCAGGATGAAATAAAGGTCAGCCCTGGCCTCAGCCCAAACCCAGGGTGGAAGCTTCTAGTCACAGACCCACTTCCACCTCTGACTGCCCCGAGTTAGGCCGGACCCACAACTCACCACTACATTGGCAGTGATGACCTCATGGATGGATTGCAGGAAGAAGTTCTATGGCAAAGAGTAGAAGCAGCAGTGTGAGCAGGGCAGAAGGAGGTAGGGAGATTGCTCAGGGATCTTCCTTGTAGCCCACCCATACAGCCAGAGCCATGCTGACCCAAAGCACGGACCAAGCCAAGGGGTGAGATGAGATGGAGGAGCATGGGACTAAAGGAGGTACTGCTTTGCCTTGGAGCACTTGAAAATTCCAATTATATTTGGCCCATGCCAATCTCAAAGACAACACGCAATGCCTCTCCTTGTTGTTGTTGGCTGTGAGCATTGTCCCTGATCTCTTTTTCTCAAGGCTGGCACCCTACCACTTGAGTCACAGGGCCACTTTTGTTTTCTGACGGTTCATCAAGGATAAGAGTTTCACACACTGTCCTGCCCAGACTGGCTTGGCACCGTGATCCTCCAGGTCTCAGCTTCCTGAATAGCTAGGATGACAATCATGAGCCACCAGTGCCCAGTATGTGATGCCTTTTGAAGGCATCTTGGCGAGTCTGTAAAGGAGCCCCAAAAGGCCTGGATATACGATGACCCAATTAAGGAGCTTGAATAAGGGAAGGCTGACCTTCTAGCCATTCTGTTTCCCCAAAATTAAAGATGCCAGATGGTGTTGTATGCATCAAACAACTAGGCCAGCAGCCACCAGGCTTAGTGTGGAAAAAGTAGAGAATACCCAAAGATTGAAATTTAGAAATCTCTGATTTTTGAATGCATGTGGTGTGTGTGTGTGTGTGTGTGTGTGTGTGTGTGTGTGTGTGTGTGTGTGTGTGTGTGTGTGTGTGTGTGTGTGAACTCAGGGCCTAGGCTCTATCCCTGAGTTTTCTTGCTCAAGGCTAGTGCTCTGCCACTTGAGCCACAGCCCCACTTGCTTTTCGATGGTTAATTGTAGGTAAGAGCCTCAAGGACTTTCCTGCCCAGGGTGGCTTTGAAGCATGATGGGAGGCCCAGGGAAGCAAGAGTAAACACAACTCGCAGGTACAATCCTTATGGTGGGCCACTCCTGCCCTCTGGTGGCCAGATGCGAAACATGCGGCCCTGTGCCATCATCCTCTAGAGTTCAATTTGGGGAAGTGACCAGGGCCAAGCTGAATTTGCTCACCCTGATTGCTGATGCCAGAGCAGGTTTGTTCCACCCTAGGCCAAGAGAGCTCCAGGAGGCCCGGCTTACCAGGGACACAAGGAAGGGAGAGGTCAGCGCCAGGCTGTGCTAAGAGCCTTTGCCCACGGATACCCCAACTTGGCCTTACTTATTACCATAAGACCTGTCAAAGAAAAACCCCCAAAAAACAAAATTGGAGCAGTGCCTCCAAGTGGTAGAACTCTAGCATTGAACCAAAGAGCTCAGGGAAAGGGCCCCTAAACTTTGAGTTCAAGACCCCCAGCTGACCTTCCCCCATAAAACACAAGTTGGCTAAATGTGATCTAGTAGGATTTGTGAAGTGTTTCTGAAGAATGGTGATACTGAAAAAAGCACCCTAATTCTAATGACAGCTGAACTTTTGACATACAGCTATGTGGTGAGTCCTTCAGAAGGCACTATTTGTTGGGTCCTTCCCACATGGGGGTTTTGTGCTGAGTCCTCAAAAAGGTGCTGTTTGCTGAGTCATCCCAAAGGGTGCTATGTACTGAGTCCATGAGAAGAGTGCGCCGACCTGGGTTTTTCAAAGGGTGCTGTGTGCTGAGTCCATTACACAACGTACTGTATGCCGCGTCCTTCAAAAGGTGTGGTGTGCTAATTCATCCTAAAGGGTCCTGCTATGTGCTGAGCCCTTCAGAAGAGAGGGATGATGCGAGTTTTTTGAATGTGTGTGCCAAGTCCTTTACACAGGGTGCTCTGTACTGTCCTTCAAATGGTGCTGTGTGCTGAGTGCTTCCACAGTTTGGCATGTGCTGAGTCCTTCAAAATTTTTCTGTGTGCTGAGTTTTTCGAAGGGTGCTGTGCACTGGGTGTTTCACACAGGGTGCTTCATACTCAGCCCTTCAAAGAGTGCTGTGTGTGGAGCCTTAACACAGGGTGTGATGAGTCTCTGGGAAAGAGTGCTACATGCTGAGTTTTTCAAAGCATGCCATGCATTAAGGCCTTTACACTGCGAGCTATGGACTCCCTCCTTCAAAGGATGCTGTGTGCTGAGTATTCTACCCAGTGTACTACATGCTGAGTCCTTCAAAGAGAGCTGTGTGCTGAGTCCTTTACACAGGGTGCTTTGTGCTATTTTTGGAAGTGGGCTGTGTGCTGAGTCATCCCAAAGCGTACTATGTTCTGAGTCCTTGAGAGGTGGTTATCCCCAACAATCACACACACACAAACACAAACACACATACACACGAATGTCACCATGCACCTGTTTGGTGTGTGGAGTGGAGGGGGATGGAGGAGAGTCTCCCCCAGCGGTGGGGCTGAGGGGATATTTGATTCCCCGGGCCGGTAGTGGGGTTGGGGGGGGAGTGCTGAGCTGAAGTAATGCTGCAATTGCCATGGTCTGGAAGCCTCAGGGCCCAGTCAGGGCTGCTGTGGCCAGGGGTGGGGGGCGTGGCCCAGGGGAGGAGGGGACAGGACCCAGGGACCCACTTTGGTGGCAGCAATGGCCAGGGGCCCAAGGGGCAAGGGCGTGTGCACAGCAGGAGTGGGGTGGCCCAGGAGAGGAGTATAGGGCTGAGAGAGAGCAGAGAGAAGAGAGAAGAGTGAGCATGAGCACAAGCACCAGTGGAAATGGCTTCAGTGTCTGGTGGACGCCCAGATCATAGTGTGGGTCCTGGCCGGGAACATAAAGCATGTGGAACATTCATGGCAGGCACATTGCTGCACACAGTCCTGCGGAAGCGCAGCAGCCATGGCGGCCCTGAGTCTGAGGTCCCAGTTCGGGGAGCACAGCACAGGCACTGGCTGCTGAGGCAGAGGCAGTGGCCAAGGGGAAGAGGCCGTTGAAACAGCGGCAGTGGCTGAGGAGAAAGAGCAGAGGCTTCCCACAGCCCCTCCACACACCCGCAGATGTCCCCGCCCCCTCCCAGCAGCCCTGCGTCTCAAACATGGCGCTGCCGGCTGTGACCCACGGAGCCTCTTGCAGTCACGCGGCAGAGAGGGCCCACCCCTGGCCGACTTGTGGCCCGACTTAGTCACAGCCCCGGGTCCTCAGACTCTGGGTGCACACCTGGATTCGCAGACTACAGCTTCTCCCAGCAGCACACATGTGTGGCCGCCCTGCAGGCCCACACCCCATGACCCCTGCCCCCTGCGACCCCTCCTACTCTATGGCTTCCCCCCCACCCCCACTGACCAGCGCCTCTGGCCTCCCCTCTCTTGTCCCACCTGCACCTCCCCCGTGCCCTACAATCCTCCCTGGCTCTGCCACAAATGCACCCCAGGGGTGGGGGGTGGAGGTGGGTGTCGACCCGGGGATCCCACCCCATCCATAGCGGCCAGTGTCGCAGGAAAAGGGGAGCTGCAGGGATGGGTGAGGAGGGGCCAACACAGAGCCCCTGTCTTGGAGCAGTTGGAGCCACACAGCCGCATATCTGCACCCTTTCTCTCGTTGGTGGAAACTTGGTGGCTTTAGTCAGAGGTGGGAAGCAGCACCTCCACACCTGCCTTCTAGGGTATTCTCCTTTTTACTGGGGAGGGGTGTGTTGGATGCAGAAGGTAGCCCCCCCTTGTGAGCCCTTGTCTTCTGTGCTCAGTGACCCTTTCACCTGAGGACGTTCCCAGAAAAGCCCACTAGAGAGGTGAGAGCACTGTGGTCAGCTAGAAGGTGGATATTTGGGAGAAAAATGTACCCCCTCTCACAAACATACACTCGGCCTGTACCTCCAACCCCAGCTGTCAACAGTTCTGACTGGGTGATCACATTTCCCAGCTCTGCCAACCTCTGCTAGTGCTCCCAGTACATGTGGTCTCCTCATCTTCCCCAAGAACCTGCCAAGTCACCCAGAAGTAACTAGGCTGGAAGTAGGGAGTCCATCCAATTATATAGCCTTTAGGACCCCATCAAAGTCCCCAACAATGCCCCCACCACAGGTCAGACACTTTTCTGTAGGCACCATGACCCCTGCTTTGTTTTCTGTCCAGGCTCTGAAGAGCCACCTGTCTCCAGACTCCACCCAGTGTCCTGGCCTAGGGTTTTGGTGAATGGGGAGTCAAGGCTGGTTGTTCCCAGGGGAAAGAGTCTGGCCCTGAAGAAAGGGGGAGGCAGGGTGGTTCTGCATTATTAGAACATTGTTTCACTTGGGTGGGAGCACCTGGTTCTGACAAGGGAACCCCCATGCTTGAGCTGGTACATCATCCAAATGAGAAACCAACAAACTCAGGAGAGGCACTGCTCTGAGTCTGTGTGTGTGTGTGTGTGTGTGTGAGAGAGAGAGAGAGAGAGAGAGAGAGAGAGAGAGAGAGAGAGAGAGAGAGAGAGAGAGAGAGAGAGACAGAGAGACAGAGAGACAGAGAGACAGAGAGACAGAGAGACAGAGAGACAGAGAGACAGAGAGAGACAGAGAGAGAGAGACAGAGACAGAGAGAGAGAGACAGAGAGAGAGAGAGAGAGATTGTCTTTCTCATTATACAGCCTGACTGTGCTCAGGTGAATGATCAGTTGGCAAATTGCTGGTGCTGCATGGATATGTCTTCTGTCACTGGTTTGGATTTGTATGTGTTTGTGTTTCTGTGTGTGTGTGTGTGTGTGTGTGTGTGTGTGTGTGTGTGTGTGTGTGTGTGTGTGTGTGTTAGGAGATCAGGGAGATAAGAACAATGAAAATATATTTAAATCACCCTGTCTAAAAAGAGCAAAAGCATTTTATTTGTTTTTCTTTATTCATTAATGCCCAGTACAAGCCCAGCCACATTTTTTGTTTTCTCTTTCACTGTTTCATGGCTCCGTTAGGAAAGGTTATAGTAGATGATCCTTTCCACCTCTTTCTTCTGCTTTCTTGCAGCCCACAGTAGCTGCTGGGCCTACATGGGTCTCCTCTAGGAGGCCTGTGTGAACCACACACCAGAGTGGACACCTGCCCTTCTGTCTTCAGCCAAAAGGCTCGTGAGGCTACTGTGACCACAGCCGCACACTTCCAGACAGACAGTCTGCTCTCGTGTGTATAGTGGGAGGTAATTCAAGGTTGGGAATGAGTCTGCCAAACATAAACAGGGAATGAGATGGGGGGAGTAGGGCAGGGGCTGTGACAAACAATGTGACAGGATAAGAGGGTTCATCACAACAAGGATGAGAGGGGAATCTTATCCAGGGTATTGACAGTGTCCGTGGGCATCTGGGCAGTGGGCTCCGGGCCCCCAATGGTGGCATGGATTCCCTCCTGGGGCAGTGCACTGGTGGGCAGTCCTCCCTGAAGTCCTGCAAAGTCCAATCTGTGTCCTTCCTGGGCTGTTTCCAGCTGGTCAATGGTAGGCAAGTATTTTCCCCCTGCTGGAGTCTGCTTGGGATCAGGACATGGCAGTTAGCTAGGGCTCTGTGAATGCCATTTTCTGTAACCTGCTGTAGGCTGTCTGCAAGGAAAAAGGGGTCTACTGACTTTGGAACCCATTAAGTTTGATTGGGACAAGTGAAAAATGCCAGCTTTTCAGAGATTTTTCTTGAAGCTGGCAATTTCTACTAATGCCTGGGATTCTGGGTCAAATTAGATGGACCATTTCAGCCACCAAACAATGATATTCAAAGCAGCACAGGCAGAGTTCCCAAGCCAGATGGTATGCTATGAATGTGGTGCCTTGACTGCCTTTCTCTGGCAGCTGCTGATTCTCCTCCGGCTTTCTCTAGGGTGATCACCACAGGCGAGGATGTCATGGGGAGCAGAGATTGTGACCTCGCCATCCACAGCCTGCCAGCTGTGAGCAGAGACAATTCCCAGCACCTGTACTGGACTCTGGGAGATTCAGAGACCCAGGATGCCTCAGGGATCCTTTCTCTGCAACATGAAACATGGGGGCTGGATGTGGTGGACCATCCTGTCTGACCCCAGGGAGTGGAGAGGAGGCCCCTTGAGCCGGGCGTTCATCTCAAGGCAACCTTATTCACAGCTAAGTGGGGAATTGAGTGCCACAGAGCTGGTCAGTGGCTGGACAGAGATCTTTGAGAAGATAGGCATCCCAGAGGCCCCTTAGAAACAAAACAGTTAAGTGCGGTGGCACCAGGAGGGTGGGAAGGGGGAGGAGGGAGAACTGTGGGAGAGCTACATCAGGCTTTACCTCCACCCAGGTTGCTTACCTGAATTGGATGGGACTTTTCTGTAGTATTGTCGTAGGCAGATGCTCATTTATTTATCCAACAAACTGTTACAGTGAGTGCCAGGTCGGGAGGGGGGGACGGGTCATAGACGATGAAAGGTTCCAGTGATGGTTCCACAGCACATGAAGAAATCTTGGTTTGAGCTGGCTGCTGGTCCTTCACACCTGTCATCCTAGCTACTTAAGAGGATGAGATGGGAGGATTGAAGCTTCAGTCCCAGGCAGGTGGCTCAAACTGTAGACTGTTGGTTTTGAGTTAAAAAGGCTCGGGGACAGCCGGGTGCTGGTGGTTCACGCCTGTAATCCTAGCTACTCAGGAGGCTGAGATGTGAGGATCGCAGTTCAAAGCCAGCCCGGGCAGGAGAGACCGTGAGACTCCTATCTCCAATACACCACCAGAAAACCGGAAGTGGCTCTGTAGCTCAAGTGGTAGAGTGCTCGCTTTGAGCTGAAGAGCTGAGGGACAGCGCCCAGACCCAGAGTTCAAGCCCCACGACCCACACAAAAAAAAAGGCTCAGGGACAGCACCCAGGTTCTGAGTTCAAGAGGAGGAGTGACACAAAGAAAGGAAAGAAAAAGAGAGGAGGGAAGGATGCAGGGAGAAAAGGAGGAAAGGAAGGAAGAAGGGAGCATGCAAGCCTTGGTTTGGAGTCCCTGGATAAAGGGAGCCAACCATTCACAATCTCCGTGGGGACAGTTTCAGAGCCTAAAGCCAGTATGTGGAACCAAGCCACTGACTCCTTCATGACATCAGCAACTTCATGCCATCCATGATCTGTGTGGTGGCCAACTGCAGAGGGAAACAGCCTCAGGTAGACCCTAGGGCTCAGGGTGGGTCACTGAGTTTCAATCTCCCCTGGCATACCAAGTTTATTTTCTGGTCAGATAAGAAGAAAGTGTCCAAGGGATAGGGAGGTATAGGATGAGGGAGTGTCAACAGAGGGGTGGCAAGGGATAAGCAGGAAGTTGACAGGTAGGAAAATCCCAGATCAGGTGTGTCAGGCCATTGGAACCATGACCTCACTTGAAAACCTAGACCATCAGTGATACAGACTTCGACCCAGCCACATGGCTATTAAAAGTCCTGGCACTCAGGGTTCACCATTGACAACCTGGCTGTTGTCCGCTGCAGGATGCCTGTGCAGTATATCCTTGGGGACTTGGACTTTTGCTGGCTCAATCTGAAGATGACACCCCCAGTGTTCATTCCTCGACCAGAGACAGAGGTAAACATGCCACTGGCACAGGACAGCCAGGGAATGAGGGCGGGAGTCAGACCCGTGTTGCCCAGAGACTTCCTCTAGGCGACTCCAGGGCCCCATGACTGCCATTCTCAGAGGTAGAGGTGGGTCTCTTTGCTGGCTCAGCCTTTAGTCTAGATGGAAGATGTGGGATTCAGAGAGGGCTGACTGAAGGTCGAGGCTGGTGGGAAAACCAGAGCCACTGGGCTCTGAGCAGGATTGTTTTTTTTTTTTTTTTGATGATACTCACAACCCAGGAAAATTCCTGGGATGGATTGGCCTTTTTCTCCTTCCTGAAAGAGAGGGACCTAGAGCTCTCCAGTCTCTATCCCTTGGCTGAGAAATCCTTTCATTCCCATATCCTGTGGTTGGATAACTAGACCTCACCTGACTGCCCAGTGTCGAGGCAGGACAGTGAGAGATGTTGAGTCCTTGATGAGGTCACGGGATCCTCAGTATGAGATTGTACTTGAACGTCCTGACTTGGTGCATGGTTAGTCCCGTCTAAGACTGCCATGACCTAGGACATAGAATCTAAAGAATCAGAGCAGGATAGGGTCTATTCTGTGAGTCTTGAGTATTATGTGTGAGCTTTGAGCTCCTGTATGCTCACCTGCTTCCCTTTCTTGGGTGGGTCTATGCTAGAAAAAGCTTAGAACTAGGGTCTGTGTCACATCCCTTGTTTTATGCTCAAAGCTAGTATTCTACCATTTGAGTCACAGTTCCACTTGCAAAGTTTTTGGGTGTTTAATTGGAGATAAGAGTTCTCAATGACTTTGCTGCCAAGGGTGGCGTCCAACTGCAGTCCTCAGATCTCCGTCTCCTGAGGGGATAGGATGACAGCCATGAAAAAGCATCTTTGGTCGGGTGCCAGTGGCTCATGGCTGTCATCCTAAGTATCAGAAGCTGAGGTCTTAGTATCACGGTTCAAAGCCAGCTTGGGAAGGAGAGACCCTCAGACTCTTCTCTCCAATAAAGCACCAGAAAATCCGAAGTGGTGCTGTGGCTCAAGTAGTAGAGTGCTGGACTTGAGCTGAAGATCTCAGGGAAGCACCTAGGCCTAGAGTTCAATCTCCACAACCAACAAAAAGAAAGTAATGCATCTTTGCTTGCAAAGGACGGTGGAGGTATGTTTGTGTATGGGGGGAGGGATGGGAGACACCTAGCGTCTTCATTTTAAATGGATTGTACCAAACTCTTAGTCCATGGCAGCCCATTCTTGACCACAGGTGAAGCTCTGTGTTGGATATCGACCATCGGACCTCAGTCTCCACAAGGGACAATTGTGAGGAAACAAGGGATTAATACAGAGGGATCTCTCGAGCAGGACCAGCACAGAGGGAGCATCTGTCAGATACGGTTCTCAACAATTCTGTGCACATATGACAGGAAGTTACCCAGAAAAGGCTCAGATTGGGTCTGTTATTAATCATGCAACAGGTGTTGGATTATGAAATGAAACATGGCTGTCTTTCATCATTACCCTATCTCCATGAGGAAGGGGATCCTTCACTGCATTCAGTTTTGCAGCTGGGGAAAATGAGGCATGCAATAGCCAGGTGACCTACTCATGACCCCCAGCTGACAGGAAGCTTGGCCTGACTTCTCTGCCATGCTTCCTAGGACAGTGGGTGTTCTTCAGTCCACTTCTTGTGGTGGGAAGTCCACTTCTTGTCACTCGTAGGGCTTGAATTCTGGGCCTGGATGCTGTCCCCGAGCTCCTTAGATCAAGGCTAGCAGTCTGCCACATGACACAGCATCACTTATGGTTTTCTGTTGGTTCTTTGAGGATAAGATTCTCACAGACATTCCTGCCAGGGCCCGCTATGAACCATGATCTTCACATCTCAGCTTCCTGTGTAGTTAGGATTATATGCCTGAGGCACCAGCACCTAGCTTAAGTATAATTCTGTCCCTCTCTTCCTCTCTCTCTCTCTGTGTCTCTCTCTCTGTGTCTCTCTCTCCCTTTCACTCTCTCTCTCCCTTTTGCTCTCTCTCTCTCCCTCTCTCTTTCCCTCTCTCTCAGGAATTGGTTGAATGGGTGCTGGAGGAGGTGGTCCAGCATCCCCATGTGCCTGGAACCCAAGGTGGCCCTCTCATTCTGGAAGTGGGCTGTGGGTCAGGAGCTGTTTCACTCAGCCGGTTGAACCAGCTTTATGAGGTAAGCCCCTCTGTACCCCGGCTAGACCGTGATGGTTATTCATTGTCCATCCCATGAGTCCTTCCCCACATCCCTCTGCTACACCATTGAAGGAAAGTGGATGAGGAGGTGTCGCCTTGTCCCCCTGCCTAGCACAATCCCATGCCTCTGACCCATACCCCCACCTATCTGGCTAGACCCTGGCTATAAGACCATGAAAACATTCCATGTCTACTACCCTTTGCTGCGGAGTTTCATTTCGGTGAGGGGGGGGGTGCAGAGGAAAGACCCCCAGACCTGATAGCTCCCAGGGGACATTTGTTCTTGTGTCAGCCAAGTCATTCCTGTGGATAAGGAGGAAACCTCCATCAGACTGACCCAGAACAATGCTCAAAGATAGGTAGGCTGTTGAATTATCAAACCCACTCATGTCTGCTTCCTACTCCCAACAAGGAGGTGCAGTGTGGGTGGCCCGGCACTGGGCCTAAGGGATTATAAATGGACGGTGGCAGTCAGGAGCTCATGGCTCCCACCCATCATCCTGGCTGTTCAGGAGGCTGAGGTCTGATGGTCATGACTCAGAGCCAACCCAGGCAGGAAAGTCAGTGAGATTCTTATCTCCCATAAAATATCTCCCTCCCAAAACCCACACACAAGCCAGAGGTGGTGCTGTGGTCAAGTGGTAGAGCCTCAGCCTTGAACAAAAGAAGCTCAGAGATAACACCCAGGCCCTGAATTTTAGCCCTAGGACCAACACAATCATAAAATAAATTAACACTATACACCTTTTATCTGACTACCAAGAAAGATGGATTCTGTCTTCTTGCTGGTACTTGTAGCCAAAGGTAAGGGGCTCCCCTTGATGTTCCCCTAAACCTCTCCTTCTTTCCTTTATCTGTCCAGGCTTCGGTTGCAGGACAGAATTCGAATCATCCTCCTGGATGTGACCTTAGGTACCCTCTCCCACCCACCTTCCTTGGGGTCAGGATTCTGAATGCACTCCCTGCTGGAAGGATGAGACACCGCAGAGTTGAGGGTAGGTATTCCCAACACTCACACACACACACCCACCCCCCACACACAAACACCCTTAAGCCAATTCAGACTAGCCTATTCCAAAGACACTTTATCTCCTTGGATTGACTGACTTAGCAGAGGATTTTGATCCCCTGTAACTGATTATTTTAACTTGGGCTTGCTAGTTGACAGCTGATAAATAGGAGCAAAAAAAAAGCCTTTGGTGCCCGTCACCTGGGGCTGAGGCTCATGCCTGTCATCCTGGCTACTCAGGAGGTTGAGATCTGAGGATCATAGTTTGAAGCCAGTCATAAGCTGGAAAGCCCATGAGACTCTACTCTCCATGGAACCACCAAATAGCAAGAAGTGGAGCTGTGGCTCAAGTGGTAGAGCACCAGCCTTGAACAATAAAACTCAGAGAGAAAGCTCCCAGATCCTCAGTTCAAGCTCACACAAAGAAATGGCCTCATCTTGTTGCCCACAGATTGCCCGGGCCTTGAGCTCCCTCTCATGGAGTGTGATACAATACTTGTCCCTGGGTGGTATATCAGGGCTGTCAGAAATCCGGTGCTGGAATCCAGGTCTTCCCTTTTGTGTGCTCTCAACCCACACTGAATGGAAGACAGAGTATGACAAGGCCAGCAACCTGCACAGCGGAGACTCTCCAGCTCTGCCTAAGTGACTGGAATGGGCTTCTTGGAGGCAGAACTTGAAAAGTGGTTCTTGCTTAACAAGGAGGATCTGACAGGAAGCACAGAGATCAAAGGTGCTGAATATGATGGACAACATGTCCAGCCAGGGATGCTGGTGAGATACTCAGTATAGATGTGTGAGACTTGCTATAGATATGTGAGATTGTCCCGAGACAGGCCTGAGGGGTCACAAAAAAAAAGCTATCCAAGGCTGGGATTGTGTGTTAGAGGTAGAGTGCTCATCTAGCCTGCAGGAAAGCATGGGTTCTATTCCTAGGTCCTGCATACACAGAAAAGGCTGGAAGTGGCACTGTGGCTCAGGTGAAAGAGCGCTCCCCTGGAGACAAAGAAAGTGGGTGACATCGCCAGGGCCCCGAGGTCAGGCCCCAGGGCTGACACCATAAAACAGTTCTCCCAGGGACCTTGGTGACAGGTGGTTGACTATGCCCTAAAGCTCTTAGTAGATCAATCCATGCTTTCTGTCTCCATTGACAGAGGGGAGTTGGACACTCCTTCTCCCCTGGGCACCCCTGGATCCAGTTATCAGAAACCTTCCCAAAGTCTTCCACTGGGACATAGAGCAGCTGGCCCCAGAAATCCTCAGATACTGGTTGGGTTGGGCAGGAGGATATAGGGCAGGCCCCAGAACTCCTAGTGGGTCTGATCTGCCCTGGATGACCAGGCAATCTGGAGGAAGCAGATGGGAGCTTAGCGACGGCTAGTGGTGTGGAGGGGGCCCTTTAATTCCCATGGCCCCACCCAGATTCTGAGCCTTCCTTTGCTCTCCCTGATGGAGGTGGAGGGGTGTCTAGGTGGTAGCATCTAGACGAAGACTAGGTGGAAATTCTGAAGGACTAGACACCTTACGCCATAAGCTGGTGTCTCATGCCTGTCATCCCACACCTGCCATCCTGGTCACTCGGGAGGCTGAGATCCAGAGGATCTGTTTTCGAAGCACAGGCAGGAAAGTCCCACAAGAGCTTCATCTCCAATCTCCAACCAGAAGTGGCACTGTGGCTCAAGTGGTAGAGCACTGATCTGGAGGAAAATTAGTCATCAGGGACAGTACCCAAGCCCTGAGTTCAAGCCCCTAAACCAAAAAAAAAAAAAAAAACCAAGAAAGAAAGAAATACACCCCTTCCTTGCTTGCAATAGATGGTGAAGTAATGGGGTTGCTGGGATTGGGAGACCAGATGCTGGCCTCACTGTACAGACATTTGTAAGAATTCTCCAGGTTTGCCCCAGTGTGAAGCCATAGCAGGGTGGGCAGTGCCTTACCAAGAACTCCAGAGGTCATGGCCTGTGGCAGGCAGGTAGTGGGTGAATGGGAGCAGGGGTGGGATGGTAGTGTCAATTATATGCTGTCCATCCATGGAAGAATGGTTTTGGATGCTGGTGACAAAGTCTGAATTGAAGGATTGCCTGTGGTTTGTGGCCTGATGAGTTGGGTTTCCCCTGTGTTTAAGAAGGAGGCTGAAGCCGGTCCCTGCTGGTGGCTTATAACTGTCATCCTTGCTACTCAGGAGGCTGAGATCTGAGGATTGCGGTTCAAAGCCAGCTTGCACAAGAAAATCTGTGAGACTTTATCTCCAGTGAACCACCCGAAAGCCAGAAGTGGTGCTGTACCTCCAGTTGTAGAGCGCCCACCTTCAGCTGAAGAGCTGAGGGACTGCGTGCAGGCCTAGAGTTCAAACCCCATGACCTACAACCAATAATAAGGTAGCTGAGTTTTCTGCATAGTGGTTTGTACAGTTAGGAAATGCCAAGATGTGTTATGAGCCATTCCAGATGTGTGAGATGTCCTGAGATTTGTCTACACTTGGTCTGAGGATGGTAGTGACATCTTGGGGGTGGGATGTTCAGGGTGCTCAGAGACTGTTAAGACCTTGGGTTAACATTTTGCTATCGTGGTCTCAGCACTGATGAGGCTTATCTGCAAGAGTATAGTTGTACATAAATTCCTCAGCCTAAATTTAGCCACTGTTCAAAAATGTTTATATCTTTATCTGTCACCCATCAGAGCTTAAACATGAGTATAAAGTCTAAGGAAAATGATAAGGTAAGAATTTAGCTTTTTTGTATATAATGTAAATAAAAATACAGCATAGAGTAACTCATTGGTCTAAAGTCAACCTATTTCTGTAAAACATTTAAAGCATTTCCTTACAATGTGTATTATTCTCAAGAAGGGAATGGGGAATTTGAGAAGAGGACTAAACAGGTATTGTCTTCAAATATACATACTTTGGATTTAGCTCTTTATTTTGTTATAGGCATTTTTGATAAAAAACTGTTTGAATAATTGATTTCCTGGTCAGGTATTATATATCTTAGTTGCATAAACCAAACTACATTCAGAAAATGGTCTATACTAATTAAGTAAAGGAACCATATTCAATAAATAGCAAAAAGTATATACCTATAGGGTAATATTTTGAAGAGTACATTGGAAATATTCTAATATAATAATTAAGTTGAACAATTTCACATTGACAGTAGTTAACTGGAATAATTTAAATGAACAAAACCTATTTCTCCTTTTACTTTATCAGGGAAATATCTGGGCAAAAAATGGAAATTAACATATGAATCTATAAAAACTGGAATTAATTTTTGCCTTTTTATTAGCAAATAATAATTTCACAAGGTATTTTATTGTGTTATACACATATGTCCATATAATGTAGCTTGCTAAATTTTATTCCTTTTATTAATTTCATTAGCCTATTTTTATAGTTATGTTTTATTATGTCATCATACTAACTTATGAAATATTTGAACATATTTACTCCACAGCATTTCTCTTTATCTCCTCTCTTACTTTTTTCCAAATTTAATCAGTTCTATCTATTACACCTGGGTCATTTATTTTATTTTCTGTGTCTAGAGTCTGCATATGAGAAATCTAGTATTTGTTTTTCACAGAATGGCTTATTGCTTTAATATGAATGTTTCCAGTTCTATTTTCTTGAAGATAATATGATTTCATAATTATGTGTGGCTAAATAGTACATCATTGTGTGTATATACATATATACATATATATATATATATATATATATATATAACAATTTCTTTCTTCAATGAGTGATTAAGGAACATGTAGGTTAATTCTGTAGTTATTTATTTTTTATGTGGGAGGAGGAAGGATGTAAATAATGATGCTTGGAATGAGAAACATGCTCTTTAGGCAGGCACTCTAATATTTGAAACATTCTCTCAGCTGCTCTTTCATCAGTATTTCAATAGTGTATTAAATTTAAAAAATAAAATTTAATTACTTTTGCGAAGGTGTTTTTTCAGTATCATATTATTTTTTATTACAGTGTTATGTTTACTATGTCATGTGAGGATGAAAATCTAGGCATGTTTGTATATGTAGCTGACTCGAAGGAAACAATGTATACGAGATACAGGATTCAAATAAATGTTTGAGACCTGTAAATTGCTAAATTGATGTAGATGTCCAGTTTGTGGTGTGTGATTTCAAGATCATATTTTGGTAGGTTTCATAGCAAGTAAGTAGGTGTTTCTAATCCAAAATTGTAAGGAATAAAATAATCATTGTCTTGGTACTCCAGACATTGTAATAAGTGGAAAAAATGATTGAAAGTATGATGGATCAGTAATAAGCCTTTAGACACACTACATTTTCCCCAAAATCTTCAGATGTACTCTTTGGACATTAATTACAAATATATTTATAAACATATAGATATAATATGATCTTATATATAAATATATGTATATATTATAAATATATCATATATATTTTAAATGTATATCATAAATATTGATTTATATTTAAATGTAATTCATCTCATCATTTATACATATATATACATATATATATATATATATATATATATATATATATATATATACATACTTTTTTTTTTGGTCAGTCTTGGGACTTGAACTCTGGGCTTGGGTGCTGTCCCTGTGCTCTTCAGCTCAAGGCAAGAGCTCTACCACTTGAGACATAGCTCCACTTCCAGTTTTCTGGTGGTTTATTGGAGATAAGAATCTTATGGAATTTCCTGCCTGGGCTGGCATTGAACTGTGACCCTCAGATCTCAGCCTCCTGAGTAGCTAGGATTATAGGCATGAGCCACGGGCTACCGGCTATATTTACATCTGAGATTTGTTAGTGGGACAAAGGGTACAGTAACTATTGTTCTTATTGTGAAATGACTTCACACTGACAGGTATAATTATAAGAAAAACGATAAATATTCACAGTGGCACAAAAATCCCTTAGCTGCCTAGCAAGACAGCATGTTTTTCCAGACACTGCATGTGGTGTGAGCGGTTTGCAGCCCAAGCGACTGTAGAAGATATTGGACTCTAAACAAAACTGACAATTGCATGAACCCAGTCCTCCATGACAGATTTAGCCAGGCCTATCTTTGAGATTCTTGTTAGGGACATGATGAAAAATTTATAGTTTAGTTGTAATTACAGAACTCTTTTAAAACATGTCACTCAGCCATTAACTATATTTAACATAGTTCCTTTTGCTCTAACTTATATTTTCATGGCTAAGGAAATTGCTTTTTGTTTGTGAAAACTTGGATGTTCACAACATAGACATGGGTTTTTAATCCTTTTGAAATTACTGTCTGCATAGAGTTCTATGAGATAAGCTTCTCTTTGCCATATCATCGGAATAAACTTACTCTGATTCAAACTTGGACCACAGCTACCTTGTTCTCTCTCCTAGAAAACCATCTGTATAGACTTCTTTATGTGTAAACAGACCCTCATTTACTTGCAAAAGTCTGTCAGTGAGTCAAACCTAACTCACACAAGTGAGGTGAATTCCTCTCTCATGCTTCCTTTACATAAAAAATGGTAAGAACTGTTCAGCAATGCACATACTTTTTAATGTGAAGTGTGACTCCTATTTTCCATAATGTGAATCAAGCAGAGGAATCAGTTTAAGATGTGAAAGAGACTTACAAAGAGTCTTGGACCTTGAACATTTCCCTGGGTATGAATTTTTGGAGAAATATCCCTTTTCAAAGACAAAGGACTCAGTTTTTTTTTATATTGTGCTCGTACTGGGATTTGAACTCATGGCCTTGAGCTCTATCTGAGCTTTAATTCTCAATGTTTGCTCTATACCACCTGAGCCACACCTTCACTTCTTCCTTTTACCACAAGTGGAGAAAAGAATGTCTTAGGTTTATCTACTTAAAATAGCTTGGAATTGCAATTGTCAAATTTGAACCTACTGTGTATCTAGGTGTAAGCCACTGGTGCTGTGCTAGAACTCACTTCTTAAGAATAAATAATCACAAAAAGAGGAGAAATAAATATTTGTTCAATTATTTATGTGTTGTCTGATAAACCAAATCACTTGCTACTGGAAAAGAAAAAGAGAGAAGATAGAGATTATTATGGAGGAAAGAGAGACAAAGAAAGAAGGGATGGAAGGGTAAATGAGTGGAGGGGAATTAAGAGGAGGATATGAGAGAAGAGGGCAGCTGAGTAGAATTGTCTACTGCTCACTAAGGTATTGTTGGACAATCAGTACCTTTGCATTTATGTAGCCAAAGCTTTATATTTTTGGTAGTAAGCTGAGATATAAGATACCAATTTACAGGTAGTAACCTGTTAGTGTGCTTCCTCCTGCACCAAGGAAGTCACAGTTCGGTTACTGTTACAGAGAAGGCAAGAGTAAGCAGTTTAAGTTATACTGAGAAACAATAATTGACATGCCAGGAATGCTCCCTTGTATGGTGAAGTCAAGCATCACTCTTGTTCCCTGCTCCAGTCTTCCTCTCAACAAGAATAGCAGAAACAGAAGAGGAAGGAGATATCTGAATAATGATCATCTCTCTGTTTACCCTCATCACTTGGCCTCTCAAACAATAAAGCCAAAGGAGACTTAACCTGAACTAGTGGGGAAAATGGGAGGGAAAGTTCAGTCTAACATATTGTGAAACTTTTAAAATAATTGGGGCAGCATTTCAAATACTGAAATAAAACTTTTTAAATTATTAATAAAAAGTTACTCGAAATTTATTGAAAATTTAGGGCTCACTACATAGTGGAATCTGCATAATTAAAACTGACTCATGCTCCTATCATCAGAAATTGAAGATCTTCCTTAAACATAGACTGCTGAAGTGATAAGCATGGAAATTCATGATGGATAGCATAATGCTAAGAGCATGGAAATTATTTCCTTTCCATCTTCAGTGTGTAGAGAAGAAAAAACTCTATAGGATGGCTCTGAAGGTGCAATTCTAAATTTAGGACAGAAGGTGAATAGTAAAAGAGACCTATCTCAGCCATTCAGAGATTAGAAATGTGGAGAAATATACATATTTATGTGGTCAAACATGGAAGAGAGGATGTGGCAAGCCCATAGCCAAATGCCAAAGGTAGAGATATTTAACAAAATACCATGAAGTTGAAACAAGTCTTAAAAGGGGATCTTGGCTTAAAGGGAGTAGAGAAGAAGGCTGGAGAATGAAATGGTGGACTAATACAGTCATAACACTCAATGTACATATGTGAGACTATAAGTAGGAAATTTGAAGGGATAGGTGGGTTTGGGGTAAGGGAAGGAAGAAAAATGGAAAATTTGACAATGATCCAGATGCACTGAACATTGAAATGCACATACACTCTATTCAACACTGACATGAGGAAGTGAAACCCCTTTGCACAACTTGCTACAGATAATTTTTTTGAAGTTTTAATATTAAGAGACCAGAAGCATAAACCTTTAGAGATAAATAAGAGGATAGTACTGACATATTGTTGAGGCTTGTATTCCTTTAAATATACAAAATTTAATAAGTATCAAGTCTGCTGCAAATTGCTTAAACCGTAGAGAATCAAATTCCAATATTCCTTCACTTCCAATAAAAATAAATCTTATAGACCTTTAGGTTTCTCAGTTGTTTCTAAATATCTTAATGTTATGCATTGGAACTAATTTCATTCTATATTTAAGTTTAAATTTTAAATACTAAATGCTTTTAAAATCTTCTTACTTGTGCACAGGTATGGATAGATAACTGATGTGGGCAGAATCAGAATTATTCAGAAGGTTGCAAATGGATGCTTACTAGTTTTCTCTCTGCTGGGTCATAGAATACAGACTGTCCTAATTGGAAAAAGTTAGCCTTCCCAGATTTTCTACATATAAACACTCCATCAACATTTTGTTATTAGAGGATTATTCAAGATTAGCTATATGTTGATTGATAATGACAGAGCATGACAGAAAGGAGAGGGAAAACCATCTACACTTCAGTGAGGTTCTGACTTGTGCTTCACAAAGTGTTATGAAAGCTCTCCATGAGAAATCTAGCAGCTGAATTTCTAAAAAGTCCTTGGGTTGTTACACTTTCTGATAATGTCTCAATTCAAGTACTTCTCCTTGGAGTTCCATACTATTCAATGATGCTGTATTAGCTCCTTGTTACAATTTGCAGACCGGTCTTGGTGAAGAAATTTGTGCTTTTCAAAATTGCTGTCCCAATTCCATCCACAAACTGCAGACAAAATTTATCTGAAAAAAATTGTATCTGTTCATAGTGAATATAATTTTATATTTCATTACAAACAGAGAATGTAGTAAAAATTTTCATAGCAATTACTCTGCACTAGCTTGTGGGCAGATTCTAAAGTAAATAATATACTGTGTTCATGTAGAGAATTTGAGTATCCAAAGTGTTCATAGCCTCTGGTCCTAAAACCAATACCTTACTGATATTGAGTGACAAATACAAATTCCTATAAGTACAGAAGTTTTCCTTGTATCTTTTTAATATATATTTTTATTGCAAATATACTGTACATAGGGGTTACAATTACCTAAGTAAGGTAATGAGTACATTTCTTCTTGAGCATTGTTACCCCATCATTTGTTTTTCCTCTACCATAGTTTTCCTTCACACCTCCCCAACTTCCCCATTCACCCCCACTCTGATAGACTGTCTTGTACATCTCATTGTTAAAATGGGTCAACCTGTATCCTTTCCTTGTATCTTAAATGAAGAAGTGCTGGCTTGATTTTTGCTGATTCTACTTGTGTTGACACACCTAAAATCACTTGCCAAGGCCAAGAGCACATAAATGAAACGCCAGCATTTTTTTCATTTGGTATAATTGTGTTCTACACATTTGTTGACAGGTTACAAATTATTCTCAAACTTTAAAACATTAAAAATATTTTCTTTTTTCTTATTTTCTTGGCCAGGAAATCAGCAAGACCTCAGTCAGCATTTCTCACATAGGACTTTTCACATGGGTTGGTTAAATGTATATGTAGAATCCAGTGTTCTGAGGATTCACTCATCTGCTTAGGAATTGATGCTGTTGAAAAGGAGTTCAAGTAAGGATGCCATTTAAAGCTTTATAACTTTATTCTTGACCAGGGTATTCTCCTCATGCTTTGATTGTTGAGAGTGTCTACAAGAGCAAGCATTCTGTAGGGAGCAAGGAAACACCATATGACCTTTATTTACTGAGATTTCTGAGTGATTTGCTATCACTTGTACCGCATTTTGCAAATCGAATCTGTCAAAAACTACCAATTTTAAGAGATAAGAGGAGTGGTAAAAGAATTCTTAGAGACAAATACATCTTCAACATATTTGGTTCCAAGCATTCCATCCAAGGCATATTCAACACCTAGTGAAACTTGTGTTGTCTGTAACTATGTGTCTTTCTCCATGTGTGCATGTATACATGTGTATATGTATGCTTGTACTTGTGTGTATAGTAACATACATTTGTACATATATAAGGGTATAAAAACATATATATGCAAATATAAATAAATATACAGATATAAATATGTGTGTGTATATATATATATATATATATATATATATATATATATATATATATATATATATATCAGTTGTTCAGTGACTTAACCTATACTTCCAGCACATTGTCATTCTCACAAAGTGTACATGATAAATTGCTCCTAGGATCTGTGCTCTATGATGGGCATCCTTTGTACTCACTTCTCACATTCCTTTGTTTTTCATCCCTATGAGCAACTTCGGTGTACTTTCTATAGGATAGCTTTGTTTTCATTATATGTAGTAACTAACTGATAATAAAAGAAAAAGGTTGTTTGTAAAAGAAAAAGAACTTTTTGGGGTCCAGTTGTGGGGCCTGAACTCTGGGCCTGGGCGCTGTCCCTCAGCTCTTCAGCTCAAGGCTAGCACTCTACCAATTGAGCCCCAGTGCCACTTCCGGCTTTTTTTCTTTTTGCTTATGTGGTGCTGAGGAAACGAACCCAGGGCCTCAGACATGCAAGGCAAGAGCTCTACCACTGAGCCACCATCCCAGCCCCAAGAAAAAGAACTTTTAGGTCACAGGTCAGAGTGTCTTATCCATCCCAACAATTTTTATGAGATAAACTTTATAATAGTAATAAAATGAAAAGGAATTCCTAGATTTGCTGTTTTGCCATTTTGAATGGCAAAGAATAATATCATGTAACTGTTATAACTCTTAAAGAATGCAAGGGTAACTGATGGTCGCTATCATGTTCCCACAAAACCAGTGGATCCTGAAGGAATAGTAGATCAGCAGAAATTCTAAGTAGCAGACATGGACCATGAAAGAGAAAGAGAGGAAATGGGAGAGACTGAAAGAGAGAGAAATATCATAATACTGGAAGTGCATAACAGATAAGCAAGAGCTGTATGAGAATATTCATACTGCTATCTTTAGACTCTACATGTACATTTGAAGGCATTTGATGTATGATAACCCATCAACATGAAATATAAAGTTATTTTGATAAAAATAAAAATAACTCAGGAGAAATTATAAATGCAAAAACAATTTTCACAGAAGCAAACTCTCAGAGATATTTCAGGACTTTGAAAAGGATAAAGTGGCTGAAGTTAGTATAAATTTAGAAGTACAATTCACAAAAATATAAAAATATATTTATATATTTCCTTATATAACCCAAAGCAGAAAGCAAATGTTGTTTAGATGGTTTTTTTAAAACACAGTCTCTCAGGTGCTGGGAAGGTGGCTCAGTGGTAGAGTGCTTGCCTTGCATGCATGAGGCCCAGGGTTTGATTCCTCAGCACCCATAAGCAAAAAAGATGGAAGTGGTGCAATGGTTCAAGTGGAAGCACTAGCCTTGAGCTGAGTGACAGCACCCAGGCCCCAGAGTTAATGCCCCATCATCAACAAAATCAAAATACAAAACAAAACAAAACACAGTCTGTCACGTTTTGTTGCCTCAACTCTGTAATACCACTGCTTCAGCCTAGGGCTAAGATATTAGGTGTGGACATTTATCAACACTCCTGATTCAGACTCTATTTGATAATTTTTTAGGTACTTTCTCAACCTTCTTTTTTTTAATTAAATTTTATTTTATTTTGTTTGTGAACATACTGTACAGAGGAGTTACAATTACGTGGGCAGGATAATGCGTACATTTCTTACCAAGCATTGCAGCCTCCTCCTTTGTTTACCCTTCACATCCCTTCCCAGTCTCCCCCATCCCCCCAATCCCAATCCTTCTCCTGCCCCCCCCCCCGCACCGACGTTGTAAAGCTAGTTTTGGACATGACAACTTGTACTTCTCATTGTTGCAACAGGTCCACCTGTATCCTTAAACAACTGGTTTTTTCCCCATCTCCTGCAAAAGTTATACTGACATCAAATATAGTAAAAGCAGGGGTTATACTGTGGGGGAGGGATATACAAAGCAACAAAGAGATAATCTTATAAATGCATTAGAAACACATGCATGAAAGAAAAAACATTAAAATACACATCTAAGGGTTCATTTTCCTGACATGACATTATCTGACCGTTTCCGCTTGACTCATACATATACTAGATATTACAAATAAGGGAAACCATGAGACCTATGTTTCTTTGGGCCTGGCTTACTTCACTTAATATAATTTTGTCCAAGCCTTTCCATTTCCTAACAAATTAGGCAAACTCACCCTTTCTGATGGAGGCATAGAATTCCATTGTGTATATATACCACATTTTCTTTATCCATTCATCTACTGAGGGACATCTGGGTTGGTTCCATATCTTAGCTATAGTAAATAATGCTCCAATAAACATTGTTGTGCTGGTAGCTTTAGTGTGTTCTTGTTTGTAAGCATTTGGGTAAATGCCCAAAAGTGGAATTGCTGGATCATAGGGGAGATCTATGTGAAGTCTTTTGAGGAACCTCCATACTGCTTTCCAAAGTGGTTGAACAAGTTTACATTCCCACCAACAATGAAATAAGGTTCCTTTCTGTCCACATCCCCTCCAGCATCTGTTGTTGTTAGAGTTCTTGATTTTTGCCGTTCTAACTGGAGTGAGGTGATATCTCAATGTTGTTTTGATTTGCATTTCTTTTATGGCTAGGGATGTTGAACATTTTTTCATGTGTCTATTGGCCATCCTTCTTTCTTCTTCAGAGAAGTTTCTCTTTAAGTCTTTCACCCACTTATTTATTGAGCAGTTGTTTCTTTGAGGATATGTTGTTGGGGGGGTTAATTTTTTGAGTTCCAAGTATATTTTAGATATAATACATATTTTGTTCTTAATTTTCCTCTTTGTAAATTAACATGCACCTATAAAAATTGGTTTGGCCATCCAAGTAACCTTCTCAAAGTACCTCCTAATGATGACTTACAAAAGGTTGTACAAGGGCTGGGAAGGTGGCTCAGTGATAGAACGTTTGCCTTGCATGCCTGAGGCCCTGGGTTCGATTCCTCAGCACCACATAAGCAAAAAGAAAAAAGCCAGAAGTGGCGCTGGGCCTCAAGTGGCAGAGCACTAGCCTTGAGCTGAAAAGTTGAGGGACAGGGCCCAGGCCCAGAGTTCAGGCCCCATGACTGGATACCCCCCCCCAAATAAAAAGTTGTACTATATGTCAACAAGTAAAACAATGTTACAAATAAAGAAAACCAATAATTAAATATTAATTAATAAAATTAAAAACATGTGTTTTAACTATTTGAAATATGCTACATATTCGGTTTTACTATTTTCTCATAATCATGTACATTTAACACTGACTAAGTTTGTGAAGTTCAACAAGAGTTTTATAGAATATGAGCAGTCTTTAAAGTTACCCACTAAGATTACTATTTATGGCATATCTCATTATTTGTTTATGGCTTATATTATCATTTTTCCTCATTAACATATAAACTAAGGAAGCCCTAAAGTTTTAACAGAAACTGTGTAGTAAACAAAGTGTGAACTCTTTATTCTGCTTCTTTACACAAAAACTTTGTGACTTCTCATTAATAAAATTTCCCTAAACTCTGAAATGTACATACTTAGTAGTATATGTCTGTTACTATAAATCTTAAATACTTTATAGAAAAGTTTTATACCTGCCAAACAGTCCTAATTTTGGCATATATAAACAAATTCCCAAAATTAAATATATTTAAAACATTAAAACTTTTAACAAACCTTAACACTTGCTGCAGTGTTCATTATGACAGGTGCCTTGTACAGAATAGTTGAATTCCTCCTCCTATACATTTCTTGAATAACAAACATCTGGAATTATTTTGTTTTTGACATGTCAATTTGACTTTATTCTTAAATGTGTGCTTATGTAAGAAATGTATGGTTCTACAACTGCCCAAGAAATAAGTTGGCTAAAGACTTAAAGAGAAACTTCTCTGAAGAAGAAAGAATCCTTCTTTCTAATAGACACATGAACAAATGCTCAACCTCCCTAGTCATAAAAGAAATGCAAATCAAAACAACATTAAGGTACCACCTCACCCCAGTTAGAATGGCAAAAATCAAGAACTCTAATATCTAATAACAACAGATGCTGGAGGGGATGTGGACAGACGGGAACCTTACTTCATTGTTGCTGGGAGTGTAAACTTGTTCAACCACTTTGGAAAGCAGTATGGAGGTTCCTCAAAATACTTCACATAGAGCTCCCCTACGACCCAGCAATACCACTTTTTGTCATTTACCCAAATGCTTAAAAACAAGACCACACTAAAGCTACCAGCACAACTATGTTTATTGCAGCATTATTTACCATAGCTAAGATATGGAACCAGTGCCCCTCAGTAGATGAATGGATCAAGAAAATGTGGTATACATACACAATGGAATTCTGTGCCTCCATCAGAAAGAATGACATTGCCCCATTTGTTAGGAAATGGAAAAACTTGGAAAAAATTATATTAAGTGAAGTAAGCCAGGCCCAAAGAAACATAGGTCCCATGGTTTCCCTTATTTGCAATATATAGTATATGTATAAGTCAAGCAAAAAAGATTCAGATAATGTGATGTTAAGAAAATGAACCCTTAGATATGCATTTAAATGTTTTTTTTCTTTCATGCATTTGTTTCTAACGCATTTATAAGATTATTTCTTTGTTGCTTTGTATGTCCCTCCCCCACAGTATAACCCCTGCTTTCACTATATTTGATGTCGGTATAATCTGTGGAGGAGATGGGGAAAAAGAAGTCGTTTAAGGATACAGGTGGACCTGTTGCAACAATGAGAAGTACAAGTTGTCATGTCGAAAACGAACTTTACAACTTTGGTGGGGGGGGGGAGGAGGAGCCGGGGGAGGAGGCTGGGAAGAGTTGTGAAGAGTAAACAAAGGAAGAGGCTGCAATGCTTGATAAGAAATGTACTCATTATCTTGCCCATGTAATTGTAACCCCTCTGTACAGTATGTTCACAGAAAATAAAAATAAAAATAAAAAAAAGAAAAAAAGAAATATATGGTTGTAAAATTTCTCGACAATTCTTTTGAACTTCCTTTTTTTTCAATTGTGTAGTTTAAAAAAATCAATTGCACTTTAGATATAAAAAATATTCTGTGCTCAATTCAGCATCACATACACTAACATTGGAACGATACAGAGAAGATTAGCATGGCACCTGCACAAGGATGACATGCAAATTCGTGGAGTGTTCCAGATTTTTACAACAGAAGCTGGAGGGGATGTGGCCACAAGGGAACCATACAGCATTGTTGGTGGGAAGATAAACGTGTTCAACCACTTTGGAAAGCATTATGGAGGTTCCTCAAAAGATTCCCCATAAAGCTCCCCTTTGACCCAGCAATCCCACTTTTGGGGATTTACCTAAATGACCACAAACAAGACCATACTAAAACTACTATCACAACTATGTTTATTGCAGCATTATTTATGATAGCTAAGATATGGAACCAACTTAGATGTCCCTTCTAGATGAATGGATCAAGAATATGTGGTATATATACACAATGGAATTCTATGTCTCCATCAGAAAGAATGACATTGCCCCATTTGTTAGGAAATGAAAAGACTTGTAAAAAATTATATTAAGTGAAGTCAGCCAGGCCCAAAGAAAATTGCCAGTGGGTTTACAAAGTTGTGTTTAATACCACTTCTATGATGGCTTAATGCTTTGTAAACAGAAGTCATTAGAGAAATGCAATTCAAAATTACTATGATACTACTTCATAACTATTATAACCCTCATCAAAAAAAAAATCAAAAGAACCAGGTGTGGTGGTAAAGGCTTGTAATTCGAAGCGTTTAGGAGGTAGGCGTAAAAGGATTTGGGTCTGAGGTCATCTTGGGTCCTGCACACAGTAAAAACCTGCCCTTTTAAAAAACTCAAAAGGTAATAATGTTGGCTGATGAGAGTGTGGAGAAAGGGAAACTTTCTACACTCTTGGTCAAAATACAGGTTAGTATTCTCCTTGTAGAAAATAGTATGCAGTTTTCTAAAGAAATCCAAAGTTGAAATATCATCTGATCTACCAATCATGTGATTATTTCTCTCTGAGTAACTTGTATATATATATCTGTATTTCATTGTTATTCACATTATTCACAAAAGCCAAGATAATAAACTGTGGTGCATGCACAAATATATTTTTATGTTTCATCCTTAAAACGAGACTTCTCCCATTATCCACAACCTATAATGACCTGAATGATGTATTCTAAATGAGGAAAAATGTTGTCTTCTGATTTTTGTAAACACACACACACACACACACACACACACACACACACACACACACACACACACACACACACACACCTCAAACATTAAGAGAGAATTTTTTAAAGTAGAATTGCTAGGGCATTTAGGTCATAATGTAGAAAATAGTAGAGATACAGGATGAACCGCTATAGATTTGTAATTTACAACATGAGGATACAGGGGACAACACTGGTCTTACATAGGAATGAAGCTAAATAAGTAGGAGTTGTTATTCCTTATAGGGGTTGCTCTTTTGGGTGTTCTTCCTCCAGTAATGGATAAGAGAAACATAATTCTTTAAATATACCTGCCTGTTTGCAGAAATAATAACAAACAATACAGCAATAATTTTGTATGCTCAACATAGGACAAAATGTCAAATTAAAATACATGAGATTATCCTTGGTGTAAACTATTACAAATAAGGGAAACTCTGGGACCTATATTTTTTTAAGTCTGGCTTACTTAATATAATTTTTTTCCAAGAACTTCCATTTCCTTACAAATGAGGTGGTATCATTCTTTCTGATGAAAGCATAGTATTCCGTGTGTGTGTGTGTGTGTGTGTGTGTGTGTGTGTGTGTGTGTGATTTTCTTGATCCATTCATCTACTGAGGGGCCTCTAGATTGATTCCATATCTTATCTATGGTAAACAATACTGTGATAAACATAATTGTGCTGGTAGCTTTACTGTGGCATTGCTTGTGGCCACCTGGTTAAATGCCCAGAAGTGAGATTACTGGGTAATAGAGGAGCATTATTGTGTACATCAAGGATAATCTTAGTAGATGAGCAGAATAGCCCTCTAGCTATGTACATATGACCGTATAAGATGATTCCAAGTGAAATGAACTCCAAGACATGTTTTTTGTTGTTGTTGTTCTTAATGTACTGCATGATTTCTTTTTATCCTTTTGTGTTTTCCCCACCTATAGTTTATCCCCTGTAGTCGCTGTATTTGGTTTTGATTAACATTTGATTAATATTTAATATTTAGTCACTGTATTTGATTTTGAATAACCCTGGTTATTGTAAATATGTTGATATGAACTAGGTTAGGGAAAGGGAAAAATGGTGAGACAAAGGACAAGGGGGAGAAGACAATATGTTGGAAATAATCTTGGAGGGGCTGTTGGGAGGGAAGAAGGAGAAAAATGGGGGAAGGGATAACAAATTAGAAAAGAAATAAATTCATTACCTTATTTAGGTAACTATAATACCTCTGTACATTACCTTGACAGTAAAATTTAAATAAACAAAATAAAATAAATAATGGATGAGAAGGGGAAACAAAGGAGGAGGCAACAATGCTTGATAAGAAATTTATTCATTATCTTGCCCATGTAATTGTAATCCCTCTGTACGGTATTTTCACAATAAAAATAAACTAAAATAAAATACATGAGAGCAGCAATACAGGATATGGGACTGGGGAAAATACTATACTAAGAGTAGAACAGATGTGGAGAGCAGAAATTTTACTTTAACATAGGAAGTAATTAACTAGCATACAGATTTTCAGCCTCATGTCAGTAACTAATCAGCAAACCAATAGAGATAAAATAGAAAACTAAACAATAAAGATGAAGACACAACTTGGACCAAAAATAACAAATGACACAATTAGGAAACAAATAACAAGCTGGTAAGTTTAAAAATATTAACTATAATTCTATTAACAGTTGTTTACATCACAATTTGTTAGAACTGTAATTCAAATCACAGTTTAGTACTATATCATTTTAATAAGTTACTTATTATTGATTTCTTAATGTTGAATCCTTAATATATAATTTTACTTTTAGCAGCTATAGAAAAGAAGAAAGTGAATCTAATTTTAATAATATAGTTCATGAATTGTATAATTGAGAAGCATTGGAATTTAAACAAATAATATATCATTACTTTTTAATTCTGTGAATTAATGTAATAATTCTAAGTGTATTCTACAATTAGCACTCATCTTAACATCAAATAATAAATTATTGCAAATGACTTTTGGTATTAAGTGGAAGGGTTCAGCACTGTGGTAAAATTCACACCACACAGTACAAGAGAGTATGACTCCTCTCATCTAGCATAAACTGTGGAAATTTGATTTCTACATGCACGTTAAATTCCTGTCTAGCTAACGTCTATAAAATTATATACAATTATATACACGAGGAGTATTTCAGATGATATATAAAAGTCATATACATTAATTATTTTTCTGCACCAAATAAATATCTATAGAGAGACTGCATTTCTGAGTAGATGATGGTTTATGTGTGCCAGATTATTCATATTAAGGCTTATTTTATATTTTTGACATTGTTTCTACAGTTGGATTTAATTTTTCATAAGGGGTTAAGTGTATTATATTGGATATATGAAAGTAAATGGAATCTTTATTCTATTAATCCTTTGCCACTTGTCTAATCCCAATATAAATTATCCATGTGTTTGAAGTAATGAAAATAACAATAGATTTTTTGTTAAAATAACAATAGATATAAGCACAATAAATCATTCTGTAGTAGACAAGTATTTTCACCTTTATTTTGATAGTTGGTCCTCTTTTACACTACAGAATATTCTTGGGAAAAAGTGCTCCAGGCTGACCACAACTGCAGAATATTATGGTTTGATCTATAATAAGATAAGGAAGGAAGGGGAACCTTTCTTCCAAAAGTCTGCTCCCAGGAATGTGATCAGTTGTATGGTGGTGACTTGGAGATGAACATTTCCAATGAACAGTCATCTTAACAAGCCATCTTGATATAACATTTCTGTAATTGGTTATAGAGGATTTTTTATGGCTTTGCAAGGATGCCAGATTGCCTCATTTTGAGACAATTTAAACAGGAATTTAGTCACCTGTTCTTTGTATCTTTAGGAGAAAAACCCATTGACTCTAAGCCAGGGGATCACAAAGGCTCAGAAAAGCTATTACCTTCAATAGTGATCCTAGACTTCTAAAAACAAAACAAAACAAAACAAAACAAAAAACACTCCAGTAAGCACAGCCAGTCAGGGCTGCTATCACAGACTACATGCAGTCAGGCCAGAAACAGAAGTTAAGAGTCATTTAGTTGATAATATATTTTTATGAGACAGACTCAAATGAGACTCCAGAGAGAGGGTCAGAAAGCCTGATGAGAGGGACTAAAATGGATCACACGAAGATTGGAAAGTAGAATTGCTTGTAGAACAAATAAATCATAGAAAGCCTGTGCATGTAAGAACAAGACAGCAGACCAAATTCCAGAAATGCACATTATTTTAGAGGTCAAATTAATGAATTATCAATGGAAATCTTTGAAATCTTAAATATTTGACCACATGTGGGAGAAGGACAATTGCTGAAGAGAAAGAAAATATCATCAGTCTGTTAGGAGGTCCAGTATCACATTAGGAATTAATAAAGCACAGATTTGTAATAAAAAGAGAAAACAATTATTCCAACTGAGGGGTTCATTTGTTTTGATGTAACAGTTCTTGATTTAGGTGCTAGCAATTAACATACAATTGATCCAGTCCCACAGCTGAGTTGATATTGACTGCAGTATTCCTACATAAAGGGAAAGAGAAACTTTACAAATATCTGATGGAATGAGTTGAGGATGAAGTGTTCTAATAGTGATATCTGAGGTTTAGACACAGGTGAAGAGGTGGATTTTCTTTTCTAAAATTCCCCCATTTTTATCCTGGTGCCAGTGGCTCACAACTGTAATCCTAGCTACTCAGGAAGCTGAGGACTGTGGTTCAAAGCCCCCTGGGCAGGAAAGTCCCTGAGACTCATATCTCCATTTAACCACAGGAAAACCAGAAGTTGCACTGTGGCTCAAGAGGTAGAGAACTCACCTTGAGTTGAAGAGCTCAGGGACAGTGCCCAAGCCCAGACTTCAAGCCCTTCAGACTAACAACAAAAAAATCTCCCTTTTCTTGGACTGCCTACCTCTTTTCCTAACATTCAACAAAGAAGCCTTTTTATCACCCACAACATTTAAGTCCTATCCTAGCTACTGCAAATAGAATGATTTGGTTTCTCATGTCAAAAGTTCATATTTGAAGAAACAAATAACAGCAGTGGTAACGTTTTGCAAGTCCTTGAACTCTGGGCCTGTGTTATGCAGGTAGCTTTCATGTGAGATTGTTTGTTATTTATTGAATTACTGCCGATGAGGGGAATTACTGGGTCTTAAGGGAGATCTATATTTAGTCTTTTCAGGAAACTCTGTATTGCATTCCACAGTGGATGAACAAGTGTAATTTCCCACCAACAGTGTAATAGAGTTCCCAATTGGCTACATCCATGTCAAC